>NC_084650.1:23671293-23953793 GCF_019802595.1 Syngnathoides biaculeatus | reverse complement strand
GTTCGGCCGTGCTGGTGTCTGGGAAAATGATGACTTCATCTTTGTCAACCTCTCTCACCCACACAACACTCCAACCGACCCCAGATGAAGGACAGGCATTTCCTGCATGTCCTTAGCTTATAATAACAATGTTTAATTGTGATACCGCTGGTACTTGTCAGAACATGGCCTGGTTTAGATACAGTTTGACTGATAAATGGAATTGGGCGTAATTTCTAACAACAGTTGCAAAAATTCCTAACCCACCATAAAACTGTTACAGACTGTTTATAATTTTTTGGGAGTCATGATATCCCAGGAAGCCATTAAACATTTCTAGTACCATATTTGTTAGAATAGGTTAAATGTAAACTGTTTGACAAAATTTTGATATTAGTATAGGGTTTAAAAAGAGGAAGAAAAGTGATATACAATGGATATAAAAATTTCACCAAGCCCTCTTCAAATGCCAGGTTTTTAATCCTTCCATCTAGCCATTTTCTTTTGCTGCCTATCCTCACAAGGGTCACGGGAGTGTTGGAGCCTATCCCAGCTGTCAACAGGCAGTAAGCAGGATACACCCTGAACTGGTTGCCAGCCAATCACAGGGCACATGCAGACAGATAACAGTCGCACTCACAATCACACATTTATGAGTGTCCAATTAATGTTGTATGTTTTTGTGATGTGGGAGGAAACCAGAGTGCCTGGAGAAAACCCATGCAGGCACGGGGAGAACATGGAAACTCCACACATGGAGGGCCAGGATTGAACCTGTGTCCTCAGAACTGTGAGGCCAACGCTCTCCAGCTGCTCCACCATGCTGCCCCAGGTTTTTGTAATACAAAAAAAGTGAGACCAAGTTGAATCATTAAAAAAAAAACTCCCCCCACCACCCAATAATGTGATTGCTAGCCTGTACAACCCATTTGAAAAAAAGAGAAAAACATTTGTAAAACGTGAAGTAAAATTTATAATGTGGGGAAGTATTTTTGAACGAGTGTGATATGATAAAAGGGGATGTGGCTGTGATCACATTCAACCAATCACATTTGGCCTCATGTTAAATGGGAGTAAGGACATACCTACCACCATTTTAGTGCCTGTGATTAAATTCAAAGAAAGTTCAGATGCTGTGGTAGGCTTTTCCTGTCATTTTTGTCATTATATCTTACAGCACAAGTCATGTGTGGGCTGACTGGTATGTACAATGTTTGTTTTTTGTAGATTAGGAATACAGACAAACTACAAGTTAGAACAGGATGTACAAACTTGCAAAAATTGCTTTTTTTTACAACATAACCAGCTGTATGGGTTAAAGGTCACATTAATGGTGGTATTTTTTTTCAAAACTTTAGTCTTGGTCTCATTTGCATTCATTAATTATAAAAATCATTAGTGTAGTAGTATATACCTTTTAAAAATTGGATGCGATACCACTTTTTATGCAAAAAAAATACTAATTAATGAATTATTAGGAATTAATATAAATGTAATCCACTCATAATGGTTAGTGGAAATTTTAGGGGAAAACAATTAATGAACTATTTGTTTAACCCTTACCGGACAGGGATTGCAAATTTCCAACAGGTTTAATATAATCGAAAATTTTAAATCCAGAGTGTAATTTTCTGAAAGTATCAGATTTTTCTCTCTACAAAATTTTATTTGGTCCAGAGAGGGTTAAAGTATTAATTTTAAAAAATATAGTTGATGTGGTAAAAAAAAAACTCAGAAAATATTTTCATACATATACAATATTTACATAATATTAAATAACGTTGAATAATATTTTCATGATATAATAATACATATTACTTTTGTATACATAGTACTGTATATGCATGCCTATATACGCATTTTATTGATACTTTGTGCTTGATACACAAAGTAAATTTAAGACATACACGGGAAAATTATGACGTGCATGTATTTATAAACAGATAGTGTTGATCACTGCATTTAGCTAAGGCTGAAAATATCTTCAGCACTATTAGGATATGATGAGGAATCCTTTCGTGTACAAATGCAACAAAAACAGACTTACCATCCTCTCTGCATCTGTGCTGCTTTCCTCTGTTTGAAAACAACAGACTGATATGCTGAAAAAGTGACGGCTGTTTCTTTCCCATCTTGTGTCTCATTCAGAATTCGTCCACCAAACGTGTGAAGACGAGTTGTTTTCTTTTTTCCTGCGAGGCTGCTCATAAGAAATGCGGCTTTACCACTGTAAGCATGATTCTGCCCAAATCGCGCCCGAAATTTGAAGATGTGTAAACATGAGCACGTGGGCTGTATTATCTTGGTGTTCTAGCCAATGAAAGGCAAACCCGGAGGTTAACTTGGCACGTGTGTATTTCCTGGGGCGTGTTCGTGAGTGTGTGTGGACCGTTGAAAAAAAGACAGGACATGACAGGCTTCTGTTGTTGTAGTGTTTAAATCTGTGCCTCGGTGCTGCATGGAAGATTCAAATCAAAACGTTTCACCAAAGCGAAACAACACTTAACATTTCCTGCATAACTGATCAATGGTGTGGCTTGTAAAAGTTTTTGATCATTGTTTGACTAAACTGTGTTCTAATGCTTTTAATAGAACCTCCAGAATTGACGTGCAGCACATTTTAATTTCTACAAGTTCACCATGGTTCAGATTCACATTTGCAGTATATTTAAAAGAATAGTTATGACTGAGTGGATATTCAATCCCCATGTCCTAAACACGTATACATCCTGCAAAATGTGTAAACTTGCACTGAAATGGAATCTACAGTCACAAATTATTGAGGATTTCGTTCATCTTATTTGAAATTTAAGGAAGTGAGCCAATCATGTTTAAGAATGGCTCAGGTGACGTTTCCGTTTAGAGCAGTGTTACTTATTAACATTCCGGGTCAACGGTCAGCAACAGTTGGATCACATTCAAAGCCGGATGACCAATCGTAGACCTGGGTCATTTTCATCAACTAATATTTGCTCAATTTGAATTCAAATGAGATTGCGGTTGATGTGAGTCCCCTTTGTAAAAATTGAACACATCGTTCAGAGCAGGAGGAACTAGGTTTGAACTGCTCCAGAGCCCGATCAATCAGAATAATATTGCAGAAAAATGCCGGACTTGAGCCTTGGCTGACTTTGATCACGAGGGATGGGAAATGCTAAAGTCTGGCCATCATTATGTTTGTTTCATGCTATAGAGACAGGCAAAGGATTACAGTTCCCTCGTTTGTCTCATTCATCTTTTTAGTCAATATCACAATATCACACTCAGTCAAACTATAACAACAAAATACAACAGAATCTTTCTTGATTTGGTTCATCTCAGATGCTCAGTATTGTAATTATGTGTCATATTCGACTTTTCTAAATACAGCTAAAACTCTAAAGCCCTATTCATAAATGCATCATTTTAGTGATTTGTGAAGCCAATCTCCCCTGTGAACAACTGTTTATTGCTTTAAAGCACCAGAGCTTCCAGAAGAGGGCGCTTCCGACCCAAAAACTGTGCGTGTTTGAGTCCCAATCGTCACGTGGCTAGCCATCAAATATAACCAACCACTCACCTGATTCAACATCCCCTGCACAACTAGTTTATCAGGAAATGTAGTCTGTATCCACGCGCACTTTTTTTTATCCAGTCAATAGTCACAAAGTGCTTCAAGAGGTCAGTTACACCAGGTAGATATTTTCCCTCACTGGATCTATCTATCTATCTATCTATCTATCTATCTATCTATCTATCTATCTATCTATCTATCTATCTATCTATCTATCTATCTATCTATCTATCTATCTATCTATCTATCTATCTATCTATCTATCTATCTATCTATCTATCTATCTATCTATCTATCTATCTATCTATCTATCTATCTATCTATCTATCTATCTATCTATCTATCTATCTATCTATCTATCCATCCATCCATCCATCTATCTATCTATCTATCTATCTATCTATCTATCTATCTATCTATCTATCTATCTATCTATTTTTTTACAGAAATAGGACATGTAGTATGACGTCAATAACAACTGATTAAACAATCATTTGGAATTTCAAATAAGAAGAAAGGAGTGGTTTAAGACCGAGAAATGTAGTTCAAACATTACATCTCATTGCAGGTATACCAAACAAATAGTGTACACCACCCCAGGTGTGTAAACAGCATACGGATGACTTCAGATCAAGATTAAATACTTAGTCACTGTTTTGTAGTCATTCTCCTTTTCCAACACTTAGTGTGAGATATTGTGTTTATGAAGAGATGATCAAATTTCCATCCATCTACTGTATTTTTATATATATGTATATATATATATATATATATATATATATAATCCTGATCAGGGTCACGGTGAGCTGGGACCTATTCTGGCTGATTTTGGCCAACAGGCAAACCCCACCCTGGACTGGTCCCCAGTCAATCACGGAGTACGCAACCATTCATCATTTTCACTCTTACATCGTTAGTCAGTAGGAGCTGAACCCAAATTGTGCAAGTTAACCACTACATATCAACCTAATCACATACATACATACGCTGAATGTACAAATTTGTCATCAATCGAGCCACGATAATTTTTTCCCTAAGAAATCAATGTAAACTAAATGGTGTTATTATGGTTTTGTGAAAGCTGTGAATGATGATTTAACGAAGGGGGGGAAACTGAACAAAAAGAGCACTTTTTTCCATCTGAGGTGACTTGAATGTTTTGACAAACCGATGCAAGAAATGAATTCTTCTAGTGATCCAAAGAAAAGATTTCAAAGGTGCAAAACACAACAAAAAATTCTTTACCCTGCAGCCAGTGATATACATTTCTGTACATCAATCATCTCTCCTACGCATGATTTTGGCTGTGACATCAGCGCGCAGAAGATGCCAGACATTCCTTGAATGGGTCCGGGTTGGGATCACACTGCCGCTTGTGAAACAACCTCTCGGCCCGTGGCCCCGCAGTGGAAAAATACAAGCTTGCCTCTCCAGTCGAAGGGGGGGGAGAAAAGGCTCTCGTTGGGGTCTACCACAGGTCGAGCGCCTGCGGAATGGCTGTTGAGTTCTCATTGACGTCGTTCTTTTGTCACTTTGGTGCACATTGTGAGATGAAGCAGAGCAATGCGGCTTCAAGTACATATATACAATGATGAAACTGTTGATCAAGAAAGGAACAGTATGTGCATATAAACATCAGACTGCAGACACTGTATACTAAAAATAGGTCAATGACGACCTGTTTCTCTGCATTCATACGTAATGATGTGACGCGCCGCAGGCCTGTTCTTGTGTTGGGCTATCAAGTTCAAGATCTGGCCATACCTCAGGCCCCGTCATGCAATCGCAGCTCGTCTGCTTTCGGATTTATTTCTCCGGAATGTTGTGAAACAAAAGCCTTGATCGTCGGTAGCCAAAGACCTCAGGAAATTGTCCTATCTTTTAGACACGAAACCTGTGGTGCGTTATTGTCTTTCCAGGTTCAAGGTTAACTCTGTCTCGAAGGAGCAAGTAAGGCACAGCTCCGTACATAAATAAAAGCAATTGATTGCTTGCATTTACAGTATGTACATGGCCAAAAGAATGAAACACTCGATATATAAAAACATTTAAGTAATTTCTCACACCTAATGTTATAACTTCGACTCATGTAAATCGTTCATTTAGAGCAACATGAATTTTTACTTCATGTATCATTTTTTAATCTTGGAACCAACTACTTAAAAAAAGGTTTTCTCAAACATTTAAAGCTGTCATAATTTGTGTTTTCCATACAGCCTCATTACACTCAGATTCCCCACGGTGACAATTTAGTCTTCATTGAGCCGAATAGTGGGGCCAGTTTTAGGAGGACATAGGTGAAGTGGCAGTATTAAGGTGATGCCCACTAATGCTCAATTTTTCACAAAAAAAAAAAAACATGTATTTATTTTATTTTATTAAAACCATTGTTTTACTTGCACGGCACAGTGGATCAGCTGGTAAAGTGTTGGCCTCACAGTTCTGAGGACCCGGGTTCAATCCCGGCTCTGCCTGTGTGGATGCATGTTCTCCCAGTGCCTTCATGGGTTTTCTCCAGGCACATCCTAAAAACATGTAACATTAGTTGGACACTATAAATTGCCCCTAGGTGTGATTGTGAATGCGGCTGTTGGTCTCGATGTGCCCTGCGATTGGTTCGCAACCAGTTCAGGGTATACCCCGCCTCCTGCCTGTTGACAGCCGGGATAGGCACTCCCTGTGACCCTCGTGAGAATAAGCAGCAAAGAAAATGGATGGATGGATATTTAACTTGTCGATTCCTACACAGCATTTTTCAGTACTAAGTGTATTGTCATGTGAAATAATGATAATAAATAATGTACATGAACCCAACCGCTTAAGAAAAAAAAAAAAAACAAGAGTACACGAATAAAGAAATGCTTAAGGTATCTAAATTTAATAATTATTAACCCATCAGGCATTGAAAATACTTGTAAAATCACAATTTGTGTGACTTTTTCTTTTTCACTTTATTTTTTTCCTTGAATGGAATTACGGTCTCTTTGAGCACCTACAGGATATGTTTTTTTGGATTATTTTTGTGTCATATATATCATATTCATTTGCTGCCACCTGCTATCATATTACCTGAAGAATACAGTGAACATTTTTTTAAACTGATTGTGATACAACAAGCAAGAAGCCTTCCTGTCCCAGTAGTAATCTGCTTAAAGATTTACTGCAGGTGAGTATTACTCCATGACATCAACGTGTGGATTAAATCTTCTTGGTCAAGATATTACATGTGTCCTCACCTCAGAGTGGAACATATAATCCAGATCCAAGGTCCAGTGAGGTTAATTAATATGAACTACTCAAAAATGAAAAACCACTTCATCCACATGCACCATCGAGCACCGAGGCCCCCCAAGGATGTGTCCTTCCTCCACTGCTTTTCTCTCTCCGCACAAATGACTGCATCCCAACGCTGCCAAACTTAAAATTCCTGCTGTTTGCAGACGATGAGGTAGTAATCGTCTTCATCAAGGACGGTGAATAAACTTCAATGTACGACGTCACTGCCACAGGAGCTGTCATTTTTGGCTCTTTTCACACTTGCAAGCGTGCATGAGACGGTGACGTGTATCAGCGATTCCCGCGTGCTTTATTTACTAAACAAACAGACAGAGTTAGTAAATATTCAGCAACCACAAGATGCAAATCGGACAGATCCACTTATCAAGCTGACTAATGGCCAAATCCTGTGTGACGGCTGTTCCCTTATCGTTCAAGTGTTGCCACTACCATCAAGAAATCATGGGAAAAAAAAAAAGAATCAAAGAATCGTTAATCAATTACACTTTCCTTGATTAAAATTGTACAATACAGACAGATCACTGACATTAGCGGCTAGGTGTGAGAAACTAACTGCTGGACTCCCAGCCGGCAAGGCTTGCCCGTTGTTAGCGGTGAGTGACCAAGTTGTTATACAGAGATTACAAAATGTGCCATTTTTTTCAGTTTCAAGCTTAATTAATTGTGCTTTGTGACTTGGTAAATACAGACACTTCCTTTTCTTTTGGCTTGTCCCGTTAGGGGTCGCCACACCGTGTCATCTTTTTCCATCTAAGCCTATCTCCTGCAACCTCCTCTCTAGCACCCACTGTTCTCATGTCCTCCCTCACAAGATCCATCAACCTTTTCTTTGGTCGTCCTCTCACTCTTTTGCCTGGCAGCTCTATCCTCAGCCCCCTTCCACCAATATACTCACTCTCTCGCCTCTGGACATGTCCAAACCATCTAAGTCTGCTCTCTTGAAGCTTGTTTCCAAAACATCCAACTTTGGCTGTCCCTCTCATGAGCTTGTTTCTAATCCTATCCAACCTGTTCACTTCAAGCGAGAACCTCAGCATCTTCATTTCTGCTACCTCCAGTTCTGCTTCCTGTTGTTTCTTCACAGCCACCATCTCTAATCCGTACATCATGGCCAGCCTCACCACTGTTTTCTTCTATACTTGGTAAATGCAGAGACTAAAAATAATATCTTGAATAATTGCTGTGGAAGCACACATCCAGCTTTACTCTTTTTCAAGTCATCCACAAATGTTTATAAAGTTGAAAGCTAATATATCTGAGAGTGGCAACAAATTAACTTTAAGTTAGTCTGTTTTTTTTTCCATGTTCCGTTTGTTGTGGTACTCTGTGAACTGTAACTAAGAGGCGGCACGGGCCAGTTCCTCATCCGCAATTTTGTTTACGTTGATGTAAACCTAAAAAAGCCCTTTTGCCAACTACAGTTCAGCATAATTTCCTAAAGTATGATCATTTACAAAAACATGTGACATTTTTTTTCTTTGTTGATCTTACAAAATGTAATTTACTCTAAGCCTTTAATATGATTGATTAATGTATGCCTTGCATCATTATGCTTTAGAAAGGCCTGTAGCACTGCAGTGCTGGTTGTTTGGAACATACTGTACAAACAGCTCTTTTTCCACAATGTTTTAAATCCCTTTTTATTATTCTGTGGGGGGAACACATTTACTCGCACCTACAAATCTTAGAAACATTAATTTATCTTGTTAAAACTGTTCATTAACTCAGGGAAAACATGTTCATCAAATGAGACAAGAGTCTATATATGATTAATAGAATGGTAAGTGCTTGAATGTGGCTTTTATTTAATTTTGGAAAAGACTTTTTTCATATTTCTGTGTACAGTAAAATCCAACATTTTAGATGACTTCATGCTAAATTCTCCTGAGAACACGATGTTCCCAACCATCCCCTCTAGAAACCTTCAGGCCTTGTGTCACATTCACATGACATCACCGAGCAACAACATCATGATTCATTTTTTGTGGTACATATCCGTGAATTTCAAATTATGTCACTGGAGGACACGCGAGTTGTTTCACAGTGACTATTCAGTGTACAAACAAACTACTCCGTATGGATGCCAAAAATTGAAGATAGGATGTTAGACGCAAAAAGTCGCCTTCGCTCACTTCCTGTCATGGCTATAGCATCGGACGATGTGTTAACTACAAGGGCTTTGAAGTTTAGTCAGAGGTCTGTTGCAAAACGAAACAACCGCTTTGCGACACTGAAAGTGCCAAATGTCATTCAGACGTCTGACGGAAAAGACAACACAGCGGAGGAAAGACTTAAGAAACAGTGTCATTAGCTTCTTTGATGTGAACCTTCGCCCGGGTGTCGTAGCTCCATGTTGACGGCGTCCTGACACTTTCTCACCACACTGAGACAACAAGGGCGTTGACAGAGGCTTTTTTCAAGCGCTCATCACGAGTTACACACACACACACAGGAAGTTCAAGGGACACAAAGGGGAGTGGGCTTTTGGTTGTTGGGTGCGGGGGTCGTGCATATGTCAGCCATGGAGAGGTCATGGACGTTTCCCACGGAGGCGTCAACACGACTGACGCTCTGTCAGGTGATACACAATTTTTTATTTTAAAAGCGTTTTAGCATTTTTCATCACTCGTTCAGGGGACAGAAAGTGGTGTTGTGACAAATATTAATGTTTTTAAAGTGTGTAAAGCTGATGTTTATGTAAACATGTCAGTCCCATGCAAAGACATTTTTCTACATTGAATCCCACCAGTACTTCAAGTCAAGCTTGACTTGTCATATTCCATGAAGCATTTTTGTAACTTCCTCTTCGTCTTGCCCGATCAAGAGAAAATTTTGCATTCACTTCTCATCATCAGAGGTTGAATTCTATTTAAGGCACAGAACATTTTGGTTACTGTACATTGAGGAAGCTGGCTGAATTTCTATCTACAGAAGATTTTATTTCCATGGTCGCATTTCTTGTCTTTCCTTCGTTGTTAGCTCTTATAACGTCAGTAAGTGGCACACACACGACAATAGACCTGTAGTCCCACATCTATAAATAAGTACAGATCTATAATTGCACGTGAGGCCATCCTCATAAGATTTCATTTATTTTAATGTACAAAAGTTTAAATAAAGGACCCCTGTCGTGGAAAAACAAGTTACTGTACTCTATTCCTGACAGTTTGTGTTGTGAAGTTCATTGCAATGACTCATTGAGCTTATTAAGAAGACAAATAAAGACAAAGATAAACATTTGGGTGTCATGGCATGAGGTTGCCTGCTTTAAATATGAACTTTAAGATGAGTTCCATAAAATGGACATTTTTGGACGTCGAATTATGTTCAGTAGCCTGGGATCCTGCAAAGTAAGCAGAGCTGAAGAAGACATCACAAAACACACACAATGAATTGAAAATGTATGCATTGCTGGCATTAGTGTGAAGAAACTTACCCGTGTAGGCAGTATTGTCTATGCATGATATTTTTAGCAAACACTATGTTTGAGGTCGGGTTGCAGAAGTTATAAGTTAAATGTTTCCTATTTACCAACTGTCTGAAACATAACAAAAACCTGTGCAGGATTATTTCTTCACTATTGGGGATGCACAGAGTTGCTACACCCTGAACTGGTTGCCAGCCAATTGCAGGGCACATAGAGGCAAACAGCCGCACTCACAATCACACGTAGGGGCAATTTAGAGGGTCCAATTAATGTTGCATGTTTTGGGGATGTGGTAGGAAACCAGAGTGCCTGGAGAAAACCCACACAGGCACGGGGAGAACATGCAAACTCTACACAGGTGGTGCTCGAACCCGGGTCCTCAGCACTGTGAGGCGGAGCCAGGATCAAACCCAGGTCCTCAGAACTGTGAGGCCAACAATTTAAAATAAATTCAAGGTGGTTCTACATAGTAGTTCTACAAGACTTAACATCAAATATCACCTTTAAAAAAGCTGCCTGTCTATAATGAGTTCCTTTGAAGTGTTGATATTCTGATGCATCCGATCAGATGTGACCGAGTTGTATCGGTCTTCGGCACCAATGAGTGCAGATGGCCAGTCACTTTTTTCTCACACCCCACGAGAAGTCACAGCCAAAGTTGTGGCTAATTTGCAAACCAAACATATTGTTTTCCCTTTCACGGCCACCTCCCCCCACTTCCACACACACACCACCACCTTCACCCCCACCCCTCACCCATTCCCACCTAACCATTCCCTCTAACGCTATTGGCATGTGAAAACAGCGCACGACTGAGCCCTGAATGCTCTTTAGTGGTCACACTTTTCCCAAACGCCTTGCAGCTGCTCCTATTGTTGCTCCGTAGCGAGGGCTCCTTCGTTAATTCTTTGGGCCTCCTGTCGTTGTCTGGGCCCCACACAGGCTCAAACAGAGGGAGCGTGACCTCGACAATGGAGGACGCCATGACATCATGAGTCTTCTGTGCGTAAATAAATAATTTTAAAAAAATTCCATCGCATGAAAAAAGAGAGGCAGTTAGTTGAAGTTTGAAGGCTTGCATTGATCACGTTAAATATTTCGGTTTGCCTGTGAAAACTGTATTCTCCTTCATTCTCCGGGCATCGACTGGGCTGTTGTGTTTGTCTTGGAAAACGTTTGCCTCTCATCCACGCAACAAGGATAAGTTAGGAAACAGTCTTTGTGTTGAAGACTCAACTTTTTGTGCTCCAATTTATAGGCATGCCACAGATTAAACTATTTAAGTTTTGTTTGAATATTCACATCTTAGTTGGACTCTGTGTAAATTCTATTGACATATATACACAGTATTTTACTTCAGTGAAATATTTTTGCATCTCATTTTCAACTTTGAAATTGAAAATAGCGGCACAGAGGAGCAGCTGGAACGTGTTCGCCTCACAGTTTGGAGGTCCCAGGTTCAATTCCGGACTCGCCTGTGTGGAGTTTGCATGTTCTCCCCTTCCCTGCGTGGGTTTTCTCCAGGCACTCCGGTTTCCTCCCACATTCCAAAAACATGCAACATTAATTGGACACTCTAAATTGCGCCCAGGTCTGATAGTGAGTGTGACTGTTGTCTGTCTCCATGTGCCCTGCAATTGGCTGGCAACCAGTTCAGGGTGTACATTGCCTCCTGCCCCTTGACAGCTGGGATAGGCTCCAGCGCTCCTTGGGACCCTCGTGAGGATAAGTGGCAAAGAAAATAGATGGATGGATGAAATTGAAAATGTTTCGGTATATAATATCATTTTGTTATTCTTTTCTCACTGAGGTGTGGCAACACGATGATCCAAATCCAATCGTACTATATCTTTAAATAATACTTCCATGTTTTGTTGTTGGTTTGTCTTTGAAATATGCATTTATGTGGCTGTTGTGGAACACTGAGAATAATTTATGCAAGTATAAACGAAAGGATCAATGTACAAAGTCAAAGCACATTTATTCAAAGTGGTATAAAAAACATTTAAATGGACATTGCAAAAATAGGTATACTAGAGAAATATATTACTTTATTCAATAAATATGTCATATGGCAATCATTGCAGATGACCTGCCAAATGCAGGGCTTGCAGTACACAGTACATAAAAAATAAATGAGGTATTTAATGTTCACTTTCCCCATCGTGTCAGGATCGTCACAACTAGCAAAGGCAGACATTTGCATTAAAATTGGACTCTTCTGCCACATCAACAATAAACTGGGGATACATTCATTGTTCTTCTAATGAAGCAGTAACTTGTCAGCACGTGTTAATAATTACATTCCTTACCTAGGAAGCAAAATATAGACATTTGGGTTGTCATCCTTCCTGAGACTGCTGTTAGCCCCCTGATTTGTTTTTCATAATTGATTGTGATTATCAAAAGCATTTGCCGTCATGTAGCAGAATCCTTTGAATAATAAAAAAAAAATACACATCCAACTGCCTCGCGTTGCAGTTATGCATCAATACTGCTTGTTGGTAGCTGCCACATCTACCGTTGAACTGACGTTAGGAAAGAGGATTACAAAGTCAAATGCACATTTTGTGCGGTGATACCAGCACCACTGTTTAAGAGTCAGCAGTTGTTGATTTGTTGTTTAAGTCAAGACATGCGTGTCCTGTTGTTTATGCATCAGCAGCTAGGAGAGGTAGTGATGGGACTGTGGAGGAAGGAGAGCTGGCTGGTAGACGAGTGCACCGGGATGGACACCGGGAAATTAAAGACGGAGCTGCCGTTGCCGATGGCCGGACTTCCGGCCTCCGACGAGCAGGTGGAGGAGGCGAGCACCTGAGACTCAAACTGGAGGAGCTGTCCCATGAAGCTGAAGTTGGGTGAGATGATGCTGCGGCGCTGCTTCACAAACTCAAAGGCCTCGTCCAGTTTGACGCGGTTGGTGCGCATGAGGTAGGCGAGGCAGATGGTGGCCGACCGGGAGATGCCCGCTTGACAGTGGACGAACACACGGCCACCGTTATTCCTAACTGAGTCTGTAACGGAGAGAAGAGGCGGCAAAATTAGCACATTGCGATATGGAAGGTTATGCATGCAAGAAACATGATGACCCTCACAGTTGCTATTTAAACTCAACAGCCCATTAAGACACTGGAGCACAGTTAATGGCCCTCCTGGGGTGTCAGCCAGCGGGGGTCATACCCAAAGGGGTGGGGTGGCCCACATACACAAAGAAGGGGAACAACCCCCCACCCGCCCAGGCATATTGATCCAGGAGAAATTGCCTTTTGTGAAGCCACAACAAAAGCCGATCCCACTGTTGCCACCTCATTTAAAAAGGAGGTGTGTATGCGTTGCTACAGTGATGACGTAACCAAAAGGGCCATTGCTGAGCCAGCTGGTCAGTTTTTGGAGGGAACTTTTTCAAATTTAAATCGGCAAGCATAGGAGGGGGAGTTTTGTGGGTAGCAGCTGTGACAGGAACTCACTGTGCTATTAACAGAGCATGAAAGCAGCATTTAAAAAAAAGAAGAAGTACTGACCGATAAACTCAATCGCCTCGTTGAACCAGGAGCTTATATCTGCTTTGTGGTTATCCTCCACAGGGATGCTCTTGTACAAAAATGAGTCCTCAAAGTGGTTGGGGCAGTTGGCGGAGACGTTGATAAGGGCAGTGATCCCCAGCATGTCCAGCATGTCTTTTCGGGACGCATGGTAAGCACTACCCAAGTACAGGAAGGGCAAGATCTCCACAGGTCCTCCCTAGCAAGGGAAAACGTAGACACAATCAGTCAAGGAGGTGTCCAAAAAAAAAAAAAAAAAAAACTCTTCTGTGATAGTGTTAAAAGAAAAGACACAAACCTGGTCATAAAGCGGTGTGTTGCATGGACTACAGCTCGGGTCTGCACTTCCTGGGTGGCTGGAGCTCAAAGGCAAACTGAGCCCCGATGAGGGAGAAGGTTTGGTGCACATGTCTGGATACTCTTTGGAAAATGTGTCGAATCCACCTGAGGATCCCCCCCCAAAAAAAAACAATAACAATAAGATCACACGTTGTGGTAGCAGATCCCCCCCAAAAAGGGAACAGCCGTTTTGTAACAGAGAATCAGGCCTGTTTCTGAATTGTTTACAGCAGCACCAGGTGGTGTGGTGACAGCTGAAAACCGCATTTGTTGCCACGCACACACAAATACAACAAATGCGAGTGAGCCACTTTTTTTTTTAATTATTATTATTATTACCTTTAAGGATAAAGACACTTGCTCCGCAGGGGTCCCGGCAGAGGGCCGCCACAGCCAGCATCAAAGTCCCGTCTTTTTTGGCTTGGCTTAAGTCATAACTGTGATCGTCCAGAAGCACCACCGACTGGTACTCGCCGGACAGGAGCCGGCTCCTGGTGTCCTCGTTGGGAACAATGTGTTCTAGCCCCAGACCGCCCCTGGCTCGTCGTCGCACGATTGTGCTAAAGCGGACATTAGTGGAAGCCGCGATGTGGGACGCGTTAAAGGACAGGAAAGAGCGGCAGTCCAGCACCAGGCAGCCCGGAGCGTCGGCGTCGGCCTCCAACAGACCACGGAGGGACGCACAGTCGATGGCGGGGACCTCCATTATGACCATAGTAGGGCGACGGGACAGAAAAGTTAAATCCAAATACATATAGCTTGAACCTTGAGGCGATTGAAGAACTGCTGGTTTGTTCTCCTTGTTGTTTCGATTTAAAAAAAAATAATAATAAAGTTCAGATGAAAATAGCACCTAAAAGTGCTCGTGTCGTCTGTATCCGCAGTTGCAAGTTCTTCTTTCGTTGCGTGACGCCAAGAGTAGTCTGGGTCTCTGTAACTGCGGGACTCGCGTTTAAGCACTTTCTATATATACGGCCACAGCTTGTGAATGAGAGCCCACTGACGTCAACGAGCCCGCCCCAACTGGCGCGCTGACAGACTTAATGACGTCAAAGGCACGCGCCCGCCCGCAGCGAATTTACCCGCACGGTCGCGCGCATGCTTTCAAGAACATTTTGGCCTGAGGCGCGCGCACGTCGTCCTCGTTCGCCGTCCCAGCTCAGCGCGACCGGCACGTAGCGAGCGAGCGAAGGAGACGAAACTTTTGTCACACGTCTTCCATGCGCCGACATTTTTAGCTGAAAAAAAAAAAACAAACTGAAAAAGTAAAGTTGCTGATTCGACTCCTTCACTTCAAGTAAATGTTCTAAAAAGTACTCAAGTATAAAAAAATAGATACAATACCAGTTATGATTAAAAAAGAAAGTCGCTCGGATTGGCTAGGGCTGTCCTATCAAAATAGTGTTCCACAGCTGTTCCAATGTTGTGAACTGACAAAAATGCTCAGAGAGAGAAAGAGAGAGACCAAGGAAGCTATTTTTTTCCATTCCTTAGGAGATAATATATTGTCACAGCATAATGGATCGACATTAATACATATAAGAATAACCATGAAAAAAAGTTCGCTGGTCCTAATATATATTTATATATATATTGTCTAATGATGCAACATCCTTATTTAATGTGCAACTTGTACTGGATTGCAAATAGTGACACATCTTCATTTTTATGGAAGTACAAGCCTTTCTGTCGTGTTTACTAATATTGTATACCACTCTTTGCCATGATGGCCTGTACCAAGACAATCAGAGTGTGTCCTTTCACGTG
Organism: Syngnathoides biaculeatus; assembly: GCF_019802595.1. NCBI lineage: Eukaryota > Metazoa > Chordata > Actinopteri > Syngnathiformes > Syngnathidae > Syngnathoides > Syngnathoides biaculeatus. The sequence continues at coordinate 23,937,889 of NC_084650.1, read as the reverse complement.
ATGACTTGGTGACTGAAAGTCACTTTAAACTTACGCCTGCTCAAACCACGTCTAACTTTTGGTATAAGGTAGGTTGCTGATATTAGGGCATTCTGAAAAATTTGCTCAAAATGGTATGGTAGAAAAACTGGTTGGAGCATCTGTCTCACAGTTCTGAGGACCGGGGTTCAAATCTCTGCCCCACCTGTGTGGAATTTGCATGTTTCCCCAAGTGCCCACGTGATCTCTCCAGGCATTACGGTTTCCTCTCACATCCCAAAACAAATGCGACACTCTAAATTACCCCTAAGCGTGATTCTAAGTGTGACTATTGTCTGTCTCAATGTGCCCTGCGATTGGCTGGCAACCAGTTCAGCCTGCCTCCTCCCCGATGACAGCTGGGATTGGATCCAGCACTCCCTAGGCCCTCATGAGGATAAGCGGCTCAGAAAATGGATAGATGGATGGAGAGTTAGGATTACACAGGACAATAAATACACCATAAATGATTGTTGCAGCCTTAAATCAGGCCATGGGTGGGGAATATCTTACTTTTCCAAATTTGTTGTCCTGAATGAGCCCAGATTCATGTTCTTCCATGTCACTGCTATCTGTGCTGTTTTTTTTTTTTATTTTGTTTTTGTTTTTTGTTTTTTTTTTCGTGTTATAAAACTTTCTCATCTCAATTGGTCAGGATTTCAATTCTGCTTGACTGTACAGGTTATTTATTTATTTATAAACTGGTACACCATGGTGCCATCTATGGAGGTTGATAAAAATAATGATTATTTCAACAAATTAAGGAGTGGAAAGTAAAGAAAAAGATGAAAAAATGAATGGTCAAAGTACAGATAAAAAGTATACAAAAATTCTGTTTATGTATAGGAATGAAACATTTGCATATGATGACTTCCCGCATCTGGCATTGACTCTTTTATGGTTAGTCATTTGATTCCTTTGGCGGTGACGTCATATCACGAACATGCTCGTTGTTACACAACTCGTGAAAAATACCATTCGTAATAGAATAGATCTGTTGTCTATGGTTAGTTGAAGACAAATATTACATTTACAGATTCAAATATGTAAAAATATTTGCGCTGGAGAGTTTTACACCTAATATAATCCAACTACACCACATTGTTTTAAGATACTGTACTGTATTTACTCACTGAAATTGATGGTTGTACAGTATGTATAGAATGAGAGTAAGAGTATAAACAAATGTTTTCCTTGACTATGAGGTAAATTATCCTATAAATGCAGTTACTTTTATGTGACATTGCTTTATTCATAGTTGACAATTTAAGTAATGTATTCCTTCCTCTCTGTTTTTTTTTGTTTTTTTGTTTTGCTTTGTAACTGGATGAAATACATACATAAATACACACACACACACACACACATATATATATATACACACACACACACACACATATATATATGTATATATGTATGTATATATATATATATGTATGTATATATATATATATATATATATATGTATATATATACATATGTATACAGAGAGAGAATATATATAGTTAAATTATATATATCTTATATATACAGTATTTTATATTTAAAACATTATATATATTTATATTATATATTATTATAATAAAGCTAAATGTTTTTTAAGTTGACGATTCTAAAACTTTCTTTTCCTATCCATGTATATTAACAGTTGTATAGTGACTATATGCTGTCCTGAATTTCGATGTTACAATCAGCACACCAGTAAATGAATTTTCCATGATGTTACTGAATAACTGGATTTCTGTTTCGCCTCTTGACAAATAAGAAAATAATATGTAAATATCTGGCACGGGGGCCATAAACATTAATTCTTTGTTTTTATTAGTCAGAGGTAAATAATGTTCAATGCCCCGAGAGGGAAGGCAAACCATAAAAGTTAATCACTGTATAGAAAACTCAAGTCCAGTAAATTTCCACACCCCGAGTACCAAAACATGGGTCTTCCAGGAAGACAACAGCAGATGGATATGTTTTCGACCTGTCAGCTGTGACCTAATTGAGACAGCCGAATGTAACCTCATTGTCCAGAATGAAGTTTTATTTAACATTGATGACAGTCACTTGGAGAAACCCTTTTCGTTTGCTGCGTCGATTACTCAGACTGAGCACTACTGTCTCATCATAGAGGAGGTTCATTTGTTGACAATAGCTGGAGGGTGTGTTTGATTTCATTATGACTTGAAACTGCATTTTTTTTTTTTGTAGTTGTGTAATGAATGTGAAGTGAGAAGACTCTTAAAACAGGTCTTGTGGCTGTTCATTGACTCCCTTTCAGCATAATTTTCAAGTTGTAGCTCAACGTGCCTCATGGATTGGTTCTGGAGTCATGCACCACTACTCATCCACCAGATGCCAATCCTTCCAAGTATTGAGCAGTATTTGCTATTGATTATCATCCCTGAATCAGGTGACATCTTGCAAAAGAAAACAATTACCTCTTGCCCATTAACCTCCACAATGAGCTATTAAGAAACATATTGCGGCTACCATATGTACAGTATAATATCGAAGCATCTACAATAATATTTTTCTGCAATTCTGTATTTATATAATCTACGAAATAGATTTTTATGTTCATTTGCTTTCCTGTATAATCATATTTTTCTTGCATCTGTCTCTTTTTATATATGTTATTTACACTAAAATACCTAAAAACGGTGGCGCTGTAAATATTACAAATGAAAAATGAAAAAAAGTGCAACATCAATTTAAAGCGAAAGAAGACACAAATTCAACAAATTGCAACGAAGATAAACACTCATGATTCATTTTTTGTTAATTCTGATTGATCATGAACATTCAGAATGAAAGTCTTAACCAAAATCCAATGATAAACTGGAAACTGTTGTTAATTACAGTTTAAATTCTTGGAGGTATTTTTCATTCATATCTTAATGGACGTGTACGTGTCTCAAGTTTATCTTATTTTTTCAAAGACTTAGGGTTATGACCACATTGTTACTTCAGAGAAACCCGAGTAGGAGTATCAACCCTCTGAATCCACATCCATTCTATATGACCCTGGGTTTTACCTCAGCAAAAGAAAGGATAATAGACCTGTTTTGTGAGAAAAGGGATGTGGGCTGGAAGGAAACCTAAAGGCCAAAACGGAACTAATCACAACAGAGTGCAAAAACTCTCTAGCCGGTTTAACCTAACGCTCCCGTGAGATGAGTCAACAGCAAACCAAATGCAACAGAGTAGGAATGTTACACAGTTTCCAGGGGAGGAGGGGCTGGAGACAGGCTGTATCCAAACATTTTGTCCTAAATGAATGTCTTCCGCCAAGTCATGATGATTTGGGTACTGTAAGCAAAGAAAGAAAGAAAGAAAAAAGAAAATGTATCCAGCCACAGAGTGCAAAGTTTAAATTAGCTTTATGTTTCAATGAGAAATAATAATAAAAAGGAAAAAAAAACCCATTGAGTTTAAACCAAGGTCTGAAAATTGAGTTGATCCTTCCAATCCTAATAATTACTGTCCGTAAACTCAAGTCTTCAAAGCAGAAAGGGAAGTGAGACAGGCGACAGCCCCATTCTTGCAGTCACTTGCTGTCATCCCAACTCGTTTACTGACATTGTCGCTATAGGCAACCCCTGAGCAATCATGGGAAAGCACACAGCCTATATCCGACAAATGACACTTTTTCTGGTGGGAATGTGTTTAATTCCCTGCATTGCAATTACGTAGAATTAAACAAATAAATAAATAAATTATATAATCTTTTTTTTAGATAATGAAGAGGATGACATTGTTTGGTCATTTAAATCATCACAAGGGAACTTTTTACTTCTGCTTCGTGGTGGTAAAGTGAAAAAGTATACATCTGTACATATAAAATACAAGCAGCACATGTCATTGTTTAATACTGTAAAGTGAACAGTGATAATGTGAGTATTTAATAGGAGCCTGGATACAAGATTCCAATTAAAATGAGTACTATCTTATTTTTTAGATGAATATTCACAAAAAATAAAAAAGTAAAATCGTCAATGGCAGCATTTCCCAACTTGAAGCCAAGAACACATTTCACATTTTAAAAATCTCAACTATGTACTGTGTACAACTATGGGAAAATGGTAAATGGAATGCACTCATAGGAGCAGTTTATCTACACTATACAGTGTCCAAGGTGTTTTATAATGCCTCAACTATTTATACTTACATTCATTAACCAATGAATGGAGAGTCCCATGGAAGAAAAAAGCAAATAATGTTGAAACAAAAATGTCACAAAAAGCATGAAAACAGTGATCATGATGATCTTGCCTCGATTCCCTGCAAATATACATTTATTTACTGTAAAAGCTGGGCTCTTTTAATTAACACATAACTTAGTTATTCACAAGAAGCCATGAATGATTCTGCTGTGTGAATGGCAAGGTAGACATGTAGCTTTCGTGCACATTCTGCCATCTAATGAAATAGAATTCAGTTGTTTTATGTCACTGTACATCGTTGGCATAGATTTGAAAATATGTCATAAAAATTGTTTTAATTATTATCATTGAAAATAATTTTACGGGGGAAAAAATCTGTGTCATTGGATTACATCACGGAATTGATGGTCCATTGATCTAAAATTTACATTAAAAAAGACATATATCTTCCTCCTTGATACTGATGACACAAGATCTACTTCAGTCAGTCGTTATGTAGACGAGCTTTATTTACATATTTATTTTTGAAATTGACATCATTTTATAATTAGAGTTTTAGTCCCGAGTTCAGCGATCCTTGCCACAGGAAGTGAAATCGCGACCACCCGGAAGCAGCCCCCCGCCAATCACATCGAACAAAGCGTCCTAAGATGACGTCATCCCCGGTACCGATGAGCAACCGGTAGCTTTTGAGAAGACTAGTGTGCTTTCTGTCGTTTCTGACTTTGTCCGTTAATACCCCTACCCGGAGATTGTGCAAGCATCATGCCTTTCGATGTCAGAAGGTGAGTATTCGGCTTCCGTTTCTATTTTTTTTTTTTTGGATGTAAGGCTTTAGTTAGCATCCCTGGAGCTCCTTGAGAGAATGAACGGTGAGCAACGACAGAGTCAACGTTCCTCCGGTGGTCACACCTGCCACCAATATGCTTCATTGGGAGAATATTTGCTTGTTTTATTTATATGCTTATCTTTCCCTTCGACCACTATTTGGTTCACCAGCTGTAGAAAAAAATGGATTGGACTAGCCTCAGGACTCAGGCTAACGTTGCTCGCTCCAGCTGCACATTTAGTTTGTATTTAATTCTGCATACTAGTGATTAAATTGTCATATCAAAGCCTAAATGTTTAGCAGCACACAAAGATTTTGCAGCAACAAGCAGTTTGTTGCCATTGCAGAACCTTCACACTGATACCAGAGCAACAGACTTAATGCTTAGTCAGTAATGCACGTTGCACACCTTCAGTCAAATCAATACGGGTGGAATAAACTAGAAAAATGGTCACTAAAAGTATAGGAAATCATCATCAATGTGTTCTGTCATGGCACCCCTAGTCGTTCCTTACTTTTGACTGACTATTTTAATTATTAAAGTTGGCTTACTGTGTTGTGTAAGTGGTTACGTTTTTAACCACTATCATCTGAACGGCTAAAGGTAACACTAACGATGTTACCTGTATTTGCATCTGATAACTGGTGTAAGAGTATAAATGGCCCCCAATGGATATGGAAGCAGGGGTCCATGTTCCACAATGCAATGGATCGGTTTCCAACGACGTCACCACCGACCTTAGACCAATCGTATAAATTAACGATAGAAAAAAAACTTCACGCTTCACCTTTCGCCCGTGTTCTTTGATCTCCATGACACACAAGATGGGGTAATCGGAAACCTATCCGTATGGAGTTTTTATTCATTGATCTTTATTTTTGAACTGTTACTGTATTACCTTTTTTTGTTGTTGCTGGGAGACATCACAGCTGAATCCCAGCCAAACTTAATCCATTGGGTGTTTTTAAAAATGTCACAGAATTGTTAAAGTGCCTGAAAACTGTTTTCAGTTGTGAAAAAGAAATCCATGCCATTTTCTTGAAAGCAATGTACAGTAATATATGTACATACACACATTAAGAGTTGATTAACAGCCATCATAGGGGTATCGTTAGACAATGTAGCAATCTCGTGTTTCGTTTTGGGTTGTGACTGAGTGGTTGTGTAATGGGTGTTATCAGATGGTCGACCCTATTTAAATGTTTCACAGGCTCGTACAAAACTTGCATTACACCACTGGGCCTGAACTCCATTGACCAACTTATGTTTGAAGCCACCCACTTTTCATGTGATAAAAGTATTGCAACAAACTTTATTACATTAACCTAAAGTGAATAACATTTAATATTTGGCAGCATAACCCTTACTTGCAATAACTCCATCAAACCCTGCGACCCACTGACTTAACCAGACTGTTGCATTCTTCATGCTTTTCTAGGCCATTACTGCAGCCTCCTTCAGTTCTTGTTTGTTTCTGGGGGTTTCTCCCTTCAGTCTCCCCTTCAGGAGGTAAAATGCATTATCTATTGGGTTAAAGTCCGGTGATTGCCTTCGCCAATCTAAAGGCCTCTTATTACTCGCGCATGCGACAACCGGATTGACGTCACTACGGCTATTGTGCTCTTAGTTTGCCTTTGTACTCCCACACAACACATGCCCGCAGTGTTGAAAATGCGCTGCAGTTCTTCTCCAAGTCATAGGTGGTATTTGGCTACGACGCCACCGGGTGGAGTTTCCTCAGCACACTTTGGTCATTTCCGGTAACCATTTTTACTTTCCTTTCTTGTAACCAGGAACAAAGCAATAACAATAGCCACTGCGGAACAGTGTCTGCTTGAACAGTTGAACATAAATGACCACAAAATTGAGAAAGAAGGTGGCAGTGTAGGTTGAATGTGGAGCAATGGAAAAATGGACCAATCACGAGAGATGAGCTCCCCGGCTTCCTCCGCACAGCAACTTTTTGACGTATGTACGGCAAATTACGCAGAGGTGTTGCACGGGGCAATGCGTAAGTCTCGAATCCGAGAGTATAAAGTATAAAGTTTTTATAACCTTATGACCTTCCAGTCCCCACTCCCCATGAAGTCTGTCTTGGGTCATTGTCTTGCTTCATGATCAACTTTCTCCTGATTATTTTGGATGCATTGTTCTTTAAATTGTCTGGCAATAACTTTTTTTTTTTAGAATTCAAAATTCATTTTGCTGCTACTCTCATGAGTTTAAGGGGACTGTAGTGTACTGCATGTGCCACAATGCCAATTCACTCTGAGTGGCAGTTTGCTTCAAGGCTGAAACAGCTTAAAACAGTCATTTTGGTTCTAGTCATTTATTTAGATGTCAATGGCGCAGTTTTTTTTTTGGAGTGTAATATACCATATAACCATAGACTACTAACAGCTACTGGCCCTTGAAAAATATATGCTTTTAACCACATCACTATTCATTCACACAAATTGGCTTGACATAAATGTCACTCTGTGGTGTTTAATTGGAGGTGTGCCTTGCTAACTACTGGCCACTTTTGCCAATCATTTCTGTTGTGTGCTTTTCTTTTTTTAAAAGATGCAATTAGCTCTGAGGTAACCAGCTCATGTCTATAATTCAAGAAGCCTTCTGTCTTTGTCGCTGCAACTAAGATAGTGTTGGTTGTGTGCAAAGCTAATGAACAATTAATAAATAAATAAAAAATACATTGACAATAAGATGATAGGTTCTCAAATTATGAACTTTCTTTTCAATGCCAGTGTGGTAAAGCTCATCTTCCATGACAATTGACTGTTAAGCCTGTCCTGATTTAAGTAATATTTTGTATCATAATCAACATAAATTTGAACCCTTTACCATTACATTTATCATAGCTACAACATTAAGCAGACATGATGATATGATTAAAGAAGCTAGAATACGATGCTCTGTAAATAATATAGTACAACATTATTTTTCAATTGAATGATTGTGCTACATGTTCTGGTACACTCACCCCCTCTGGGGCTTGACGGCTTTGGATATACACATATAATGTTTGTCTTTTCCTTAGGACAGTTATTTACGGAAGTGATTAAACTTCAGTCCTCTTTCAAAATGTTCTTGGAATAATTTTCTGTGCCGTTTAATGTAATAAGCTAGTCAGTCACAAAAGTCAAGTCCCAATCCACATTCAGTGTTTGATTTGTTTTATTCTTGAATCGTATGTGCATAAAGTCCTTGGCAAATGTGTTGCTCAAGACATATGGGGGGAGGGACCGGGGTTTTTTTTTTTTTTTTTTAAAGACTCGTGAATAAGTGAGTCATAATGAGTCATTTTCTTCGTATGAAGCGTTTGATAATGTTCCCCCTTGAAAAAGAAATGCTGTGTTTTCATTTGTTGGGATCAGCATAGAGTGGACAGTACACAATGTCCTCACTAATCACAACACAAGTGAGCCCTCCGCACATGAGAGCAAGGGGAGAGAAGTGACGGAGCGAAGTAGACGCGCTGACCGCAATTCAGGAAATTACAAGCGTCAAGGATGGCCTCTCAGAGTCAACATTAATATTCATGATTACATGGTGTTCCCGGGAGAGAAAATGAATGAGCGTGTCAAAGATGTCATCTCCCTGAAGAGAGTACTCAACGCACAATGCACAGATGATCTTAATCGTGAAAAATGGAAATGCACAAATGCTGAAAAATAGGTGCAAAAAAGAAACGTTCTGAAAATTGTGACAGTAATCACTGGTATTAAAATGTTGAGCTGTTGACCACAGACATAACTGCTGTTGACATAGTCTTAATTATGTCTTCAGCAGAACATTATAAAGGAACGTATTGCTGTAGCACGTGCAAAGTGAGATCAGTTTAACCTTTTGCTGGTTTGTCATCGACTTTTCTATTTTCCTTTTTTCGTTGCCCAATGAATGGTCACAGAATTGCGTTCATGGATTTATAATAAGACTTGTAATCAGAAGGAGTGACCCGAGACATTGTCACATGACACATGATTCCTGATGATAATTGTTACACGAGACAGATACATTCTCTAACAACCCATGCTGTACATTAGCTGGTGTGGTTCATTGATAAATTAAGTTTTTGTAATGTAAAAATACATTTCACCAAGAAGTACAGTTTTATTGACCACCGTATGGTCCATTTAGGACCACAAGTGCTCACATTGAAACCCACGTTGAAACATGAGATAGTTAAAAAGAAAGATGGTACACAGAGTTGAAAGGTAACGCCGCCACGCCAACGCTCACGGTTTAAAAAAACAAAAAACAAAAAAACCCCTATAAAAATCACTGAGACACGCAGTAACACACTAGTGCAGCGCTTCCTCGGCACATATATTCCACCGCTCTCATTCTTAACTTTTCTGCTTGAGTCCCCCCTTGTGGCCATTAAAAAATCCACAAATTAGCCACATCACTGTATAAAGCGCAGGGTTGAAAGCGTGTGAAAAAAGTTGCGGCTGATAGGCTGAAAATTATGGTAATCGACTGCTGCATTTTTTTTTTTTAATGGATCGGATGATGTTTTCTCATTTTTCTGAACGGTTTTACACAGCAAAATTATTTTTGCACAAAGGCATTTCCATATTTTGCGTGTTGTTCAATATAGCTAATGTTTTGTCGGAAGTCAACAATGTAGTGTAGATTGAATCAGCAGTACCTCTGCTGATTGCAGCCAAAGACTGGACTCCAATATGCCTCAATTGGTTTAAAGCCCGAAAACTCAAAACCTTACAAATGAATGAATTCTTAAAAGTTTTTACAACAAATTATTATTCCCATCCCAACTGAACACCCTCTTTGTGTGTGGCCCTCTTTATAGTTTTTAAGATCTGCACTTGGGACCTGGCCTCCCTTGTCCGTCTACATTTATGCATAATGAGGAATATTTAGCAAAATGCTATAACATTCAGGAATTGTGTGAGGATTCCTGAAGTGTTCCTGCCTTCTTGCCTGACGCTACACAATCATCAATGCAGTCTGCTCTTCTAATGTGACCTGAGTACAGGATGTTCTCAGTGGAAGTGACCTCAATGAGAGGCTGAACCTCACTTAGACCAGTATGCATAGAACTAAAAGGGAAGGGAAAACAAAGTAAAGTAACAGAGTCCAGCCTGGACAGGAAGCGCCTTCCTCCCACTTCCTCCCCCACCCTACATTGCCTCAGCCATCATGATTTCACTGGCAGCTCTCAGTGGAAAAAATGTCAACAGATGACTGTTTTGGTAGGAGATGAGGAATGAGTGCGAGAGGTTGTGTGCTGTCAGTTGTGCAGTTTGGCGTGACAAATGTATCACAGCCAAAAAAGAAAAAACATCTGCGTGAGCTCATGAATCTAATAGGTCTGATGTTACATATTTTCCCTCCCCTTTCACTCCTCAAATAGGCTTAAATAACACTGCCTGAGGAGTCAGTGCATGATGATAAGTTGTTCCAATAGTTACATTTTTGTTCTTTTTTTTTATCTGGTGCTGGTCAACTTTACTGTAGGGGTGGGTGTTAGTCCTCACTGATGCATCATCGACAAAGTATTATTACGTACTCAACTTACTTGCAGTGCCATTAAATAACAGGATTGTAGGGAGGCACTCAGGAGAGTGTAATCCAGACCTCCACCAAAGTAGAAAGATTGTGTTCTGCATGTCAACACAAAGGATTGTGGTCAAAATACAGTTTTTAATGTTAAATCAATAGCATTCAGAAAAGGGTACAAGATTTTGGTTGAGAGGGTATGGGCACATAGCAATATTGTACAATGTATGTACGAAAGCTTTTGAGGACTGTATGTAGGGGTGCGTGAAACAGCTCCTCAAACAAAAGTATCAGTCCTCAGGTTATGGTATCGATGTCGTGGATACGGAAAGTATTCAGACTCCCTTAAAATTTTCACTGTTATATTGAAGCCATTTGCTAATAATTTATTTCCTCATTTATGTACACACAATATAATTTTAAAAATTTAGAAAATTGATTGCTGTGGAAACAGGATTTTTTTTTTCACTAGATGCTAATTCTCAGGAACTTGATTGGATTTGGTTGAAACTCACTATGCACCTACGTATAAATCTATTGTGTGCAACTATGATGTTTGATGCCACACAAATAATTCTACTTGTTATAGATGCCCAGAGTTGTAAGAATCTGTCGCTGCCCCACAAAGATTTTCTAACAATGTCTTGGGAAATAATTGTAAGCAGTCAAAAATTCTGAATTGCAATGAATAACGTATCATGCAAAATACATAAATTAGGTTCTTGAAGACATAGTACAGTATAAAGATTATATAAATATGTAATCTTAGTGATTTATGCCTTTTTGTCTTTTTTTTGGCAGTGGTGAGAGGTAACAAAATACTTATACTCAATTACTGGATTTAAATGGATTTTTAAGCTCTATGTATTTGATTTTCTGATGACTTACTTTTACACCCAATGTTTTCAACTGAAATTCCTTTACTTTCTACTCCTCATGATTAGAAAATAATAATAACTTGGTACTTACTGTCCCATGAGTTAGTTTTTAAAACTAACATTGTTGAATTGTATTTTAAAAGCAGTCTCATTTTTATTGGTTGACTGTTACTACATTTTTGTTTCTTTTGTCAGTTTCAACTTAGCCCTATGACCACTGTTGGTTTTTCTTGCATTACTAGACGGATACCCACAATTTTTCAAGTTAGTTTTTCTAAATAGTGGTGAAAAAGATGCAGCAAAGTGTGAAAAATAGAGAGTATGGTACGCAATTCACGACTGTTTATTTTTTAAAATTACCATTCTTGGATGCATCAACATGTTTCTCCACGGAATGTCATGGAAATTCCTTTTTTTAAATGTTTGTTTAATGTTAACTCCAAAAAAAAGTGATCAAAACAAGAGCTTTCAGTTTTGGGCAGGTCATCTCCTTTTTCCAGCAGCTCAGTTATTATGTTTTGTAGCTAATTGCCTTTCAAAGCATTTTATCACACTGGGTGTATCCTGATGCTGTCATTGGTTTGGTCAAAGTGTCATGATCTTACAGTGATTTTGTTTTTGTCGGTCATGTGATTTCTTGTCTAAATGTTTTTATGTGTTAAGGCTCTATGTTGAGGTCAGGTCAGAAATATAATGCAAACAGCTGGCTGTGTGTTGCAGCAGGCTGTCTGGGCCTGTATAAGTAATGGCGGCGTTCCAGTGCTAACATTCCAGCAATCCTCTGTAACATTGCACAGCCCAACGGGTACAAAATGTTCTTCCCAATCTCAGCACGTAGTGTTTACTTTTTCAATATTTTTTCTGACACCCCTCCTTCTACTCACTTTCTCTTCTCAGGTTCGATATCTACAGGAAAGTGCCAAAAGATCTCACCCAGCCCACATACACAGGCGCTTTCAGTGAGTGCAAACAATGAAGTTTGTTTAACGATGCTTTCGGTTAAATGCTTCTTTCTTGTGAAAACAATTGAGGTGTGGGCCCATTGCTTCACTGTTAATTTCTTTGCAGGTTTACCAAATTAAAAAACTTTAAATACAACAAAGAGGTCAGCACAGGGGAAGACCAAGTTAGCACATCTGCCGCACAGTTTTGAGGATTCTGATTCAAATATGGCCTCTCCTGTGTGAACTGTGCATGTAAATAACAGGGGCCAGTTGTAGACTGAACAGATTTTCTCAACGGCAGTTTGAGGGACAAATGGAAACTATTTTTGACACTTGTTGTGTCCCGACGGTCCGTTTTATATGTTGTTATATTGGGGTACATTTTATTGAGGTCCCACTATTTTGAAAATCACACTGGTTGAATACATTTATGAAAGGATAAAAAGCTTTGACAAGTAGTAGTACCGTAGTCAAAACAACAATGGTGTGATCATAGTCCTGTTGTGGCTTCTGATTTCACAATACTTCTCCAGTAAAATGTACATGTACTATTACAGCACTCACCTAAACTAAACTAAAATGAACAGGATGAATGGTATTCTTTTCTTTCCTTTGTTGTTGCTTCTCTTTGGAAAGACCTGAGAAGATAGTGACATTGCCAACTACTGGCCTGATAATCATACTTTTGTTGAGCGTTATTTTTTTTTTTATTTTTTTTGCCTCTCTCCAAGATTCAAAACAGGGACTGTTTTGACAATGTCCTCAAAACTTCCAGGACAAAAGCTTTTTGTTGTTTTATGAGCTCTTGGTGGTGTTCACATTGCCTCAAGCTAAATGTGTGAGTCCATTTTTTGCATCCGTTTAGCTTGGTTTTAAAGCACTAGTTCTGTAATTAGCCTTATTAAAGACCCAATAATTAAAGCACAATGCTTTTTGATTCAAATTTCTTCAAGCCTAGAATCATGTTGCAGCTGAGTCAGAACATGTCATTGTAGCTTTTTAGTTAACTCGTATGACAACAATGTTAATGATTGCCTCGGGCACTGAAATTCTGAATGCTTTCCGTCCACATCATGTGTTTGTCACCAGTAAGTCATCATCTAATCATTTCGAATTTTCACCAATTCAGAAGATCCCATGACACATTTTGGGCCCCTCAGTCATCTTCTAGTGTCAGTCACCTGATGAAAGCGCCGTATGGAACAAAAGGCCAGTCTTCCGCAGAGGCAGTGACATAATTACAAACACCTTCCTGGATGACAGGGAGGAGAATGCAGCTGCTTAAATATGTCAGTTTCCCACCTAAGTCGAAAAGGATGCGAGTAGTTCCTGCGCCCAGTTGCCACCCTTCCTGTCGCCATCCACTGTCTGGTCGTAGAGGCCACTGGGGTGGTTGTGGATATTGGGCCGACTGGCCTCATAGGGAACTACAAACAACCCCTTTCACATCACAAAAGGCCAAATATTTGACCCCTACTATGGTAGTTGGTCTGCTTTTAACACCACATTCCTTTGGGATATGGTATTTGCTGTAACAATACGACCGTTTTTAACCACTGTTTTTTCCGGAGGACCCCCACCCGGCCCTCATGTCATGTAATATTTTTTAGGACTGCCTGAGCTGATAGAAAACTCTCATTGTTCTAGTTTGGTGTTTAAAATGGGCTTCAAGCAGTGCAAGCGCAGAAAGGTCTGTTTACAAAAGCGCCACAGTATGGCGTCAGACTGTGAGACCTTGTTAATGTACATTTTCAGCTTCTGTGATCTCATGCATGAAAAGCTAGGAATGATGAGCTCATTTTATATTGCTCTGCTTGTCACTGTTTCCAACTGTACAGTACTTTTTCCTCCTCCCTCCGCTAACTTCAGGAAGTGTAACTCTTGGAGTGTTCACTTCGAGCTGAATTTCTGACACGTGTGTCATTACAACAGCTTTGTTTGGGAGTTAAACATTACCCAAAGCAGATCCTCTATCAGCAACAAGTTTGAGTGTGACGTCCTGCCAACTTCAAGGTCATGTGACTGTCATCCTTTGAGATAGTTGCTGTGTAAACATGCCTCACCTGCTTGATGAGAGTGTTCTGGCCAAAGCTTCTCACCTTAGCGGTTAGACCGCTGAAGTGAGAACCAGTTCCGCAAATGCGTCAGTTCCTTCTCGGTTCCTTGAGCATTTTATAGCAGCACTTGGCTGATTAGTTCTGCTTATTAAATGAAGTGGTCTGACTGTTTTACATTTTAGGCACACTTATTTATATTTTCCAAAAGAAAATACGGAAATAGAAACACAAATATGGTTCACAGAAAAAAAATCATGACTACAGGTATTTTCAAGTAACGTTAATTTTTTTTTTACTGTGATTCAAGAAAAATAAATTGGATAGTAAGTCTTGAATGTTCTATATATATATATATATATATATATATATATAACCTAATTTGAAGGCATAAAGCAAAACTATAAGCGTGGGTTTCTGATTCCATTTGAATGCTTATTTTTTATGTTTAAACTCTTTCCAAGTACTTTTTAGCTTACACACCAAATATATCTGTTTTCCTTCCTTTTTCCATTTTCTGTACTGCATTTCCTCACTATGGTCGTGGACTTGCTGGAGCCTATTCCAGCTGATGGTGGTTGAGAGGCGGGGTACACCCCGAACTTGTCACCAGCCAATCACAGGGCTCATATAAACCAACAACCATTCACACTCCTTCACAATTACAGGCATTTTAGAGTCTTCAATTGACCTACCATGCATGTTTTTGAGATGTGGTAGGAAACCCATGCATGCCCCAGTCCTCAGAACGGTGAGGCAGATGTCTCCACTGTTCCACCACGTACTGTTGTAGTTTGCTTATTTAATGAAGATACATCTAATGGACCATATTTAGACCAACTTTGTCAATGCTCTTGCTGTAGTTAAGATTAACTCCACTGTGTTTGTGTGTTGTTTGGACAGACACGAGTGTGTATATTTTTGATGATCACCAATCAGTAAATGTCAAGCTTTCATTGACCGAATATATGTGAGCTGTGAGTTTACACTAAACTTGCGTTGACAGATATGTGATGCACATCAGTCTTTTTTTTCCACATTATGAAGGAGCCTAATTCGGACTTTTTTTTTTTTTTTAAAGCAGCATGCTCCATTCAAACTGTGTCATTCAAGAACAAAAACCCACCCAAAAAGTTGTAATTTTTAATTTGTTCCCAGATGTGTCGGCCACTTGAATAATAATAATAGTACTGATGATAATCAATAAAGGTCCCTGGCCACTATGTGTGTGATATGACACCTGTTTGAACACTGTTTTGTGTGACTTGAGAAGGTTCCATTGCATAGGAAAAATGATTCAAGCAGAATGTGTGAGTCACAAGTCTTTACATTGTCTCAGAAAATGTAAAGATGGGCGTTTTGCCTTACTGAATGAGCTCACCCACTTCTTGGCGTTGTGATGTGTTGGTATTTAATCTGGAATTAGTGTAGGAGGGTGTCTAAAAACAGTGTAACGGCAAGCCTTACCAGCAGCCTTAGAGCTGCTTTTAAGGGAGACTGCTTACAGCCTCAGTGATTTCATTAATGTCAGTGCTGCAACTCATCCTTGGCTCCTCCGTGGAGCAGACTGACTGGCTCATTTGGTTTGCATCATCTCTCAAAATCAGTCATGTCAATTGAGATTGATAGGTGAGAGGTGCCATGTGTCAGGCACTGTTCATGTGTTTGGGTGTAGCAAAGGTATTCATTTACACTCTGCTCCCCTCTGCCCACAGTTTCCATCCTCTGCTGCGTCGTCATACTCTTCCTCTTCCTCTCGGAGCTGACAGGATTCATAGCCACTGAAATGTAGGTAGCTTGGCTTTGTTTTTCCCAAAATATATGTAGTAACATCCTGTAGGGCTGCAACACACGCCTCGACACGCTTGCCACTGTGTTGTGACACATGTACACAACCTGCAGTCCAAAATGCACATGACCAGAATGTCATCACAAATGTTGTTTCCTGCATTTTGATGCTTTGTGTCATCAGAGCCAATGAGTGGGGTCTATTTTGTCACAGGAAATGGGCTTTGTTGTGCGTGCATCAGCCCCCAGGTGATGCGTAATCAAGCAACTCATGAAGTGGGTTGTGACAACACAGACAGACTGGCGGGGAAACATAAACGTTAAAAATTTGAGTTGAGACTAACCTCCAGGGGATTGATAAGATACTACACCTGAAGCTATCTGTATTGGACCAGATTTTTGTAATAGTCCCATGAAACACGTATAAATTCAAATTTTAAAAAAAGAAAATCTGATATCGATCATCTCCAGTTAAAAATTCATACCCTTAACTTAACGGGAAGTGATGGAAATGGATAATATACAGCTCCATTGGCAAACTATAGCCATTATAAAACTTAACTGTACAATCAATATTGGAAAGTAATAATTTATCAGTGACACATGGAGGAATATGTTATCCTCTGTACATGTAAAACAAAACTCGTGAAAAACACACAAAAAAATAATAAAAGATGACAAAGGCACCTAGCTGCCTACAGATCTACCTTTGGAATGTTCTTCATGATATACAGTTAAAGAAAGAAGTTGGGCACCATTCACATGGTTTAAAAAAAAAAACATGCAATTGCTGATAGTGATGTGGTACACTTTGGTGCAGCCAGCGTGGGTTCAGTTTTGACTCGGTGAGTGAGTGAGTGACTGGCAACCGGTTTAGGGTGTAGTCCACCTTTCGGCCGAAGTTGGATGTGATAAGCAGCTTGAAAAATGGATGGATGGATGGATGGATGGATAGACAAAACAGCTTTAAGTCTGAACATGTATGGTGACAGCTAAGTCTTAGCTTCCTTCCGGTGTTCTGAAAAATGAGGACACTGCGGCTGCATATGAAAAGTGATTCATTTGCAGTAATGCCTGCAATCTAGTCAGCCACCACGGGGCGAACACATGGTCAAGGCTTCATTAAGCTCCGGCACTGCGCGGCGGTGCCAACATTGACACAAAAATTTAAAATGGCATTGATGTCCAATGTAGTAATATATGAAACTTTTATTTTTAAATTAACCCTCTCAGCACGTAGGTGTGCCGAGAGGCTTCGCATCACTATAAGTCACTTTTGACAATCGTAACGGTTGCCTTGACTTTGACCTTTAGGCTGCCTTGCCTTTAATGAAAAAAGTCTGGGAGTAGATAGAGGGAAATCACAATTGTCGAGTTCTTAGCAGTTTCTGAATGGCAACGACATTCAACAATGTCAGTGAGAATGAACAACAGAGACATATCAGTCTTGATCAGTGATTCCCAAACAATGTGCTGGGGTACATTAGTGTGCCGTGAGCGCCATTCAGGTGTGCCGTGGGAAGTTATCCAATTTTATGTAATTGCGAAAAAAAATAAAACATTTCCAAGAAATAATGTATCTATTCATCTATTTATGCCAGTGAGGCACAATGACAAACAGAACAAAAAAATACTCTTAGATTAGATGGCAAGAAGTACATACAGTAATTAATCTATCCATTTTTGGTGACAATTACTTTTGTTGGTGTGCTGTGGGATTTTTCAATTGTAAAATATTTGCCTTGCCTCTATAAAGGTTGGAAATCACTGGTCTTGACACGTCACTCACTATATTCACAACGGGGATTTTCAAATTAAATGTTGGTGCTTGAATTGCCTTCTATGTATTAACTCTATTTGCTTCCATTATATCGGCATCATGATTGCATTTTGTAATATCACATTTATTCAGTCAGCTATATTTGAAATTTTTGGGTACATTATTTTTTTAAATTATCTATCCTTATTTCTTTCCTGAAAAAATAATTTCAGCTGATACTGTTTCCTATTGTTTGTTAAAGTAGTGCGTTAAGAATATTTTTCACTATTGGAGAAATTCTGATTAATAATCACGATTACAACATTGATCAAATTAATTATTATTTTAGCCATAATCGTGCAGCCCTACATTTGACCATAACTCTATCTTCTTCCATTCTCAGTGTAAATGAACTGTATGTGGATGATCCAGATAAAGACAGTGGTGGGAAGATAGAAGTGAGTTTAAACATCAGTTTGCCAAACTTACACTGTGATTGTGAGTATAAACACAATATACATATACACACAACCCCCTAGACACCCACACCATTTCTTTCTTACGCTTGCATGCTGTCCAATTTCACACTGTCCTTATCTTTTTTTTCTTATTCTTGTCTTTGCCATGCTCTTTATTGAGGCCGGTGTTTTGGCATGCTTCCACTTTTGCCACACATATCTTCGTCTGCGCCTGTTTATGTCCCCCATTGGCGGTGACAGGACGAGGAGCATTGTCTGTGTTTTCTCCTCATAAAAGCCCTGAAACTATACGGCCTGCCACAAATCAAATAAGCAAGTACAAGAATCAAGCCCGCAGTCTTGCAAAATGGTTACTTGACTGAAAGAAAATGAATAATTGGGTCCAGATTGCGATGAAAGAGGTTTTTGGCAAGCAGAAAAAACAGCTGTTGACCTTCTGTTATGACAAGATCACTGATTACACGCACTAAACAAAAGCCAGACTGAAATCTTGATGATTATGTTGGTGTTTAAATTTTTTTTGCAAGTAGAATCGAGCAGTTTTTTCAGCTTGAACTTCCTGCACTTATTGAATTAATAAATCTGGTTCTCTTGCCTGATACATTATATTATTTATTTTCCAAGCTTCTTAAAAAGTCCCTTCCAAATATAGTTATGGAGTACCGTATTTTGAGATCATATTAGGAAATGGCAGTAAATGGGTGTCCAACACGTCTCCAATGTCAAAGGTCATACAGATGGCATGCAATGCCTACGCTCACAGTCAAAACATAGCCAGGCGCTGAAAATAGCCCACTGCAAGTCTGCCAACACACACCAGCCTGGAGGGTGGTACATAAGCAGTGGCTAGTGACGACGGAAAAACACAAACAGAGGTTGGCAGTGCCGTCAGTTAGGCCGGGTCAAAAGTTTTCTTGTCACTCGCCATATTGGTCAATTTTAGTATGTGTTACATATAGAGGAAAAAAAGTAAGTTTCTTTCGGCTTGTCCCTTTCGGGGTCGCCACAGCGTGTCATCTCAGATGAACGCACATATGTTTGGCACAATTTTTACGCCGGATGCCCTTCCTGACGCAACCCTTCTCAGGGAGTGGAAAATAGATTTAAAAAAAAAAAAACAGGTTAAAAAAACTGTGCATGGAGAAATAACTCAAAAGAGCATTTTGGTTACTAGTGAGGAGACCCTTTTGACATTTAAGTTCCTCAGACATGCTTTTAATGTCTATTAGAGTCAATTAGTCAATTAGAATGAACATACAGCTGTCCAATTTCATTACAGCTAGTCTTGTTCAGGGTCACTGTGTGCTGGAACTGATCTCAGCTGATTTTGGACAAATTGCAGTCTACGCTTTATACTGGTTGCCAGTCATTTGCTGGACACGTGTAAAAGCAGACAATCATTTGCACTCAGATTCATGCAATCACTCAGTGAGACTCGCACCCAGGCTGCCTGTGCCAAAGTCATGAAAATGTACCACTACCCAGTGAATTTTGTGTAAAGATTTACTCACTCATACAATTTCTGTATGGCCTGCAGGCTGAAGTGTCCACACCGAATATTTAAACATACAGTTAGGGCAAAGTATTTTCAAGTTTTTCTGATTTTGCTGATTTGTCAATAAATGTTAAACATGTTAAAGTCAATTTGTAATTGAAGTGAAGACTTGCCACAAAGTATTGTGCTCAAAATTTAAGAATCACAGACATTTTATGTTGCTTAACCTTTATTTTCAAGGTCTACAAGTTAATTGGGTAAGTGTCGAAAATTAAATCTAACCAGCATCGACACGTTTCCACGCCTAGTTCACAGCTTCCTAACCGGCAACTGGTTTGTGGGTCTGGGTGCTTTAATTTTTGTCTTCAGTAAGTAATCTAATAAAGCCACTGACTTTGGCTTAGAAGAATACTTGTTAAAATGTAAATTTATGATAAAGAACAGTTGATTTACCATACTTTGCCTAGTTCTGCTTTACTACAGTATATACGTTGTCTAACATTATGTCTACCACATTTCATCATAAAATACCACATGAAGTTGATTCAAAGGTTTTAGTCTCTTGTGATTTGATTTTGATTTAGTTTCCCACTTTCTGACGCTGCTCCACCATTGTTTGTTTGTTCTCTTCCAGTGGTGGGTTTGGACATCCAAGATGAAATGGGCCGCCATGAAGTCGGCCACATTGACAACTCTATGAAGGTTGCCCTCAACCATGGAGCTGGTTGTCGTTTTGAAGGGGAATTTGCTATCAACAAGGTAAAGTCTCGCTACCAAACCACACACGCACTTCTTGAGTACTTCGAACCTCAGCTTCTTTTGCAAGTCTTATGCGTCAGTTTCTCCACAAGCGTTAGAATCATTAACCCAGCAGTTGGACATTTAACACGTTCGCTCGTGGAATAATTGTAGATGTGTCAGGGGGAATGATTGTCTCAAGGTGAGTTAGGAACATTGTTTCCCGTCCCGTAAGTTACTGATGTTTGCTAAACATCAGTACATTTACTGTTGAAACATTAGGTTCATCTGTATAATATAAGGATTATCAGTTTAGAAAATTTCATACTGTTACCACATTTGGAGCGATAGTCAATGTTGTCATTGCTTACTACATTTTAGAAAATAAAAAAAATCCATCCCCAACCTTATTAATAATTCTCAAAACAGCCATATTGATCCATCAATTTTTGATGCACCTTATCATCGATAGGGTCACAGGTGAATTGGAGCCCATCGCAACTGACTTTAGGTGAAATGCTGGCTACACGCTGGGCTGGTCATCAGACAATCACAGGGCAGAGATAGACAACCATTTTAACTTTCACTGAGGCACAATTTGGAGCCCTTAATGAACTTGAAGGGCTACTGTCATGAAATGGATGATTTTTGTATGTTATTAATGAAAAAACGGCAGCCAATATGGGCCCATGCGTTTTTTCACCACAAAACATGATTTTGACGTATACAGCTTTTTGTAACTCCCGCCATGAAAATCCTCTCGAGGAATTTGTTTTCGAGAAGAAGCAGGAAGTGACATAAAGGAGAAAGGCGCCCCCAAGTGGACTCGTTTTTTTCCATGAGTTTTACCTCCGGGAAGGTAGCTCGTTGTTCCTTCGTGTTAGCCAAAATGCCGGCTCTTTGCTTTGCTGGACATTGCTTGACCACTCTTTAGAATGGATTTAGCCTTCATAAGTTT
Source organism: Syngnathoides biaculeatus (assembly GCF_019802595.1). Classification (NCBI taxonomy): domain Eukaryota; kingdom Metazoa; phylum Chordata; class Actinopteri; order Syngnathiformes; family Syngnathidae; genus Syngnathoides; species Syngnathoides biaculeatus. The sequence continues at coordinate 23,916,262 of NC_084650.1, read as the reverse complement.
GCAAGAGACCCGGTTCATCATGAAAAGTGTATTGCACGGGTAAAGAGGACGAGAGCTTTGTGGGTTCGAAATTACAGTTAGGTGTGTGTATAGCTACAAAAAAAATAATGGTTTGGGGCGGACCACGTAATCGGTCTCTCATAACGTAACAAAAGATCCACGTACGAAATGTGTCTGTGCGCGTCGGGCTGCTGCGTCGCTTCGCCAGCGAAGGCTGCACTTCGGGTTCGCGGACGACGGCGGATCTGAAGAACCCAGCCAAGAATGCCTCACTCAGCTGCGTGCGCGCAGTAAAGCGCCCCGGCTCGAGGGTGTTGTTCATCGCGTACTGCGGCGTCTATGAACCACCCTCTAAAGCAGCACGGCTCGGCTCTCCCTCACTCAGCCGCGTGCGACCACAACGCAGTAAAGCACCCTGGCTCAACAGTGTTGTTCATCTCGTACTGCGGCGGCGATGAACAACCGCCTAAAGAAGCACGGCTTGGCTCTGTCATAAGCCACACCGGCCGGCTGCCGCGATGGCTCATCTCCGACGCGGAAGTGGATCGGACGGGGATGCGGTTTGGCCGTGACCACATATCATCTGAATATGGCTCGAAACAATAGTGTCATATTGCCCCGGGGGCTCAAAACAATAGTGTAATATTACCCCGGTAACTTCACTCGGTTGTGTGGTGTTCTCCTTTTCGAAAAGAGCTTCCGTGTCAGAAGGGAAATGTTCGTCTCCCATAGTTAGGGTGCATCGCATGTTTTCATTGGCACATGTTCGGGTGACGTCACGTACAGAGGATGCGGCCAATATGCCGACCAATTGGATATTGTCGAATGAGACTTCTGCAACTTTGCGCATGGATGACGCACGCGCTCTCCGCTCATTTATTTTTTCCTGTAGTCATTGAAGTGAATAATGTTATGTGTTTTTCATTACAATATCTATTTTAGAATTTTTATTAGGATGACACTTGGGCTTTAAAATTTATGTTTTTGGAGTGTGGGATGAAGAGTGTGGAAATCCTACTCAGGCACAAGGAGAAAATGCAAATGCCACAAACAGATTTGAATGACCGAACCCTGAAAATTGTGAAGCTTCATTCTAACTATTTAAAAAAAAAAAAAAAAAAAAAAAAAAAAAAAAAATATATATATATATATATATATATATATATATATACACACACACACACACACACACACAGAGCGCGCGAGAGCTCTACATTAGTTTCAATGGACCTTTCCGACTGGCGAGCTTCAGCTTCCCCCCAGCTACAGTTGCCATGCCCCACAATATTCTAAAATGGCGACTGATCATAACAGGTTCGAACTGGATTCTCTATTGCGTATTCCAGATAATATTGGGGTATGTTTTTTGCCAAATGCGTCAGACTTGTTCAAGAGACTTCTACAGAGAGGTCTCAACTATTTCACGCAAGGATATGTACACGGAATTAAGATTTTGGATGGAGCAGGACGCAATGTCAGAGTTACAGCGAAACATTGGCGATCGATGCAAAAAAAGTTTGACTCCTCACAAAGTTTATATTGAAATCCAACGACATAAAATTGTGGAATCATACTGCGCATATAAAGCAGGGTGAGTACTTTTTACTTGGAAAGATCACGAGTAATATCGTTGTAAACTTTGTAAGTGAGTGGGTGTATTCATTTGACTTGGCTTGTAATGGAACCCAATACTGTCATGATCCTGCCGCTCCAGCACGAGCTGTGCGGGTGTCCGCGCAGGTGCGCTGATTGGAAGGGGCACTCCTGCGCCTCATGCAGCCTGATTATGCTGTGGATTTATATGACCGCGATGACAACTGGCCGGCGCCAGTTCGTAATGATCTTCATGTCCCATTCGTGTGCTCCGGTATCCCTGATTGAACCTGTGTGTACCGACCTTCGTCCGTTCTCCGACTAACCTTGTAAGCCTGACTCCTTTGATACTTCTGCCTGCGTTGATTGTTCTCCCGTGTACCGACTCCTGCCTGTCCGCTCATCTGCTCTCTTCGCCCGACGTCCCAACTACCGCTGCTGCACCGGACTGCCTGCTCGATCCCCTACCTCTGCATATAATAAACGTGTCTCTTCTTGAACTGCCTTGCGTCTTCCGAGTTCCTGCATTTGGGTCCTTCTCTCGTTTCCGATGGGACGTGACAAATACTCTGTCTTAAAACTCTGATTTGATACACATAGGCAAATAGATATTTCTCTTGCATGACATCGCGCATTTACGTATCCCTTCCGAGACCCTTAATCCATTGTAGACACTTCATCAACTGTGTTTTTGGCTTTGGAAAAGGAATCAATCGGGGCCCTTGTAACCTAGCAGGATATCTTTCATCAGAATTGCGCATCTGAGGACCATTTTCTTCGTAGCATTAACTTTTCCAAGCGCACGCGACCGATAACCAGCATTGTTTGTGGGACATGATGACAAAAGGGGCGGGTCAAGCCAGGGGTTAAGACGATGTGGCTATCTGATTGGCTATTATTGTACGAATGATTGACAGGTCGGAAAGGTCGATTGTTTGACAGTTTTTGTTTGCGCACAACACTGTTGTACAACTGCACTATCATACAGAACTGAGAGATGTTTCTAATACTGTATTTTGGTGCGCCCCATTACCTACTCAGGGAGGAGGACACAATATTAGGGGAAAACACGAGTATTATAAAATGCACTATTAAACCACTACAGCCACAATAATAAACCCATAATGTCAAACAACTGTTTATTGCAGGCGGGTGGACTGAGTTTTATGATCAAGTGTATGTGTTCCGATTTAGTTTTGTTGACACACAAACTGTTGACACTATTTGCATACTGTATTTGTCTGTGTGATCAGGTGCCAGGAAACTTCCACGTGTCCACACACAGTGCCACAGCCCAGCCCCAAAGTCCTGACATGACTCACACAATCCACAAGCTGGCATTTGGAGAGAAGCTTCAGGTGGACAATTACACACTGATGACACACGAACAACTCAATATGGTAAAAATAAAGCATAAAATCAACACCAAAAAAACTCAACCCATCTCTGTATGTCCCCCAGGTACAAAAAGTCCAAGGTGCCTTTAATGCTTTAGGAGGAGCAGACAAGCTGGCGTCTAATCGTATGTAATTACAGCCCGCACCTCTCTTCCTCACGTATAATAACACTGATTCAGCGAGATGGAACGCAGGCAGATTGAATGCAAATCGGATGCAACTAAATCACAAATATCAGGAAGAAGGGAAGAAGCTCTCGTTGAGCTCCCCTCAAAGCGATAGTACAAAATACAACCTGGTCCAAATCTACAAAATATTTACACAACGCAAGGGTTTCTTTTTACAGTTGTGGTGTTGTCCAAATATTTTAGAGCACCTGAAAATGGAGATTCTCCATGCATTGAATACCTAAGTGGTTAATTTTATGTTTTTGTGAAACCTCTTTTTTTTTTTTTCTTTAATCAAAGACAAAATTGTGAAAACCTGAAATCCATCTGGATCAAAGATTGTCTGTGAAGAATGAGTTTCTATGAAATATAATTTTCCTTGCAGCTTTGGCCTCACATGACTACATCCTGAAGATCGTGCCAACAGTTTATGAAGATCTGTCGGGCAAGCAGAGGTTCTCCTACCAGTACACGGTGGCCAACAAGGTGCTGTTGTCCTCCCTCTCTCATCTTCTGAAGTTCTGTTTTCATTATTTTTGAAAGCAATGTTAAGAAAGCAGTTACATTTATGGTTCACTGTACAGAAATGAACATAGTTTTTTTTTTCCTTCTTTACGTTTCTGTTATTTCCTCCAAATCTACTCTATAAGCTGTTTTTTGCTCTGGCCATCACAAGAAAAGTTTAACCTATTTCTGGATTGTTGTTATGTTAAATTTATTGACAGTTTTTTCATCCCCCTTTGAGATGTTCAGTTTTGTTGGCGGTCTTTCAATGCACCTTGCTCACCAGATTAAGTGAAAGTATGTTCCAGCTTCTCCCCCGCTGCTGTGACTTTATAGCCTGTGTTGTCTACTTTGCTGTTATAATTTTCCTGTACAGTATTCCCAATTATTTACTTTTGTGTGTGAATACTTTAAAAGTGACTGAATGAGTCAACACTGTCAACATTGATTTGAACTAAGAGTTATTCAAAATGAATGGCAAGTGACCTGGTACTTCTCTGACTCCAAACAAGGATGCAATTGCCCACCATTTGCCGTGCATTCCACAGCACACTGTTGATTCATGCGCATCTCCCACAGCATCTTTATATGTAACATGGACTCTTTTCACAGGAATATGTTGCCTACAGCCACACAGGCAGGATCATACCGGCCATCTGGTTCCGATATGACCTCAGTCCAATCACAGTCAAGTACACGGAGAGGCGGCAGCCCCTTTACCGGTTCATTACTAGTGTGAGTACTGCGACTATAAGATGAGAACATTCATCCAAGTCACTTTATTTACATTTTCTGTCTATAAATGATATCATCATGGGGAGACTGTAAACATTTAGGTGGTAAAGAGTAGAATGTTTTTTTTTCTTCTCAAATATTTCTGTTTTTTGTTTATGCGTATACAATTTTCAAATATAAATCAACATTTGCTGTTGCAATGTGATCGGCATGATTAGCAATTTGTGCTTCAAAGGGTATAAGTGCACCGATTTGGTGCAAATTTCTGTTTTTCTATGTTTCTGCACTTTCATCCAATGTTACGTTGCTCTAAATTAATAATTTTACATAACTTTTACAGATGAAATGCATGTCACTTCTTTTTTTTTAATTGTAAAAATTGGACTTGTCAGTGCTGTCTTTATTGAGCTTTAAAACACTTTAGTAGCAGTCGTCAAATGAAGAAAATATTATTTGATCATTTTTAAACATTCCGTCATTTCTGTTTATTATGATACGTGGTTTACTGCATTTAAAAAAAATATAGTGAGTCACCTTCAACTTTTAAAGCTAACCTCAAAAGCCCATTTAGATTCCTTGGCTTTTAACACAGCTTGAGACTGCCAGTTTTTGTTGGAATTAATTAATTTAAATGATACATAATTTGTATTTTAATGTATTTGTGTCCAGCAATTTGTTTCAGCTCCTGATGTGCTTAAAATACTATATAAATAAAATTTGATTGAGTCAAAAGCATGTTATCAATTTGCAGTTTAATTTTTAACTCATCGCTGACCAATGAAGTATATTGAATTAGTTTTGAATTGAATTCAAAATTGAACCTCTGTTATAGTGAAAGTGTGACTTTCAATTAAAATGTATATTGTACTAAACGAAGTTATCTGTAACAGGGTTAATCTTTTTCCGTAAAAACAACTCCCCCCACCCACCCCGGATTCTTTTCTTTGGGCAACGTTATAGATTTAAATTTAGTTTCTGTCCAATGTAACACACGTTCATTCATTCAGAAAGAAATGTACTTATTTTCCTTGTCTGTAAAGCATGACACAACAGTATCTCCAATTGTTGTAATGTTTTTTGTTTTTGTGGTGTGCCACGTTGTGTGCAGATCTGTGCCATCGTTGGAGGGACTTTTACAGTGGCGGGCATCATTGATTCATGCATATTCACCGCATCAGAAGCCTGGAAGAAGATCCAGATTGGAAAAATGTCCTAGGACTGAACTTGGATCCGACCCATCCCCACACCTGTCTACACCCCTCCGTGTTTTATTTATAAGAGCAAAGTAGCCCGTTATCTAAATCCAATCCTGCTTCTTTGTAGAGAATGTATCACTGTGACCCGTGAAGGGGTACAAAGCACAGAACCATCCGCCTCCCGGTTTCCATCTCAGTTAGCAATACTGCCTTCAGTGGTCTCTGGTGACGCGGGAATCCCGATGATCACGTCTGCTTCCTCTGGCCAAGCTTTAGAGAGTGGCGGGGATCAGCCGATGAAGGTACAGAAAGTCTTTATCCATTTGGTACTTCTATATATGTTAAGTTTTTGGATTTTGTTTTGTTTTCAAGCCAAGCCCATTTGTAAACAGTTTTTCAGTCACTGTAAAATATGATGTGTGCTTTTAAATGTTTCCACAATCATCCTCACGTTGAGTTGCCGCCATAGAAGCTGTACTCTTCCCACGCTATTCACACAGAATCGAAAATCTGCAAGTAATTTTTGCCCTTCCTAAAATTGTTGACAGTCGCCTAGCCAATGTTATTTTGAGATAGGAGTTGAATTCATTCCGTGACCACACTCGTAACTACGGAGCACGTTCCAGCGGAGAATTTCCCATATCGTGCCTGACATATTGTCGGGAATGACAAAAAAACGATTTTGCACCAGAGGACCCGGACCATGCCAAAATGAAAAATGTATCATGTTTGACTTTTAGGATGTTTTCCATGTAGTATGACTCCTTCCACCACAGCCCCGTGACTTGTACTAACAGGATTGTGTCTCAGTCTTCTATCTCAAAGGTTTTGGGTTCAACCCTGAGTCTCCTCTGACCATGTCCTAGTGTACTTGAGCAAAATATTGAACCCCCGGTTGCTCCTGATGCGGTGTAGTTGGCAGATCAATGAGCAGCCATTGTTTGAGTTTTGAGTACCATGAATGTAGAAAAGCGCTGTACAAGTGAAACCCTATTTACATTTACATACATAGATGTCACACGACAGGCCTGAGCACAATAACCGTGGCTATGTTGGTTTTTCAGTAAATAGTGGAGAATAGGACAAAAAAAAATCACCAGATAGGTGAATTTGCAAATTACAATAATACAGGGATTGCTGTACTTCACAGTAAATGTGGCGCTTATCCCCCTTCTCTTACACACACATTCACCAATGCAATTTTTTTTAAAAAAACATTTTACCAGCCCATCATTTCCATTCAATGTTTTTATCTTTTTTTCAGCCGAATTTTCTCAACATTTCCCAGACATTAAAAAAAAAGAAAAACATTCTAACACTAAGAATGCCATATTAAGTCGTTGCATTCAGATGAAGACTTGACAATTAAACGGCATAAATATTGCCTTTTTTGATGATCTAAGCAATTGTTTATGACGTGTTTTTTTTTTCCCCATGAGGATATGGAAAGACTCCAGATGTAGAAACTGCTGTTGCATCTGTTGCATAAATGATCATGTGAGAATTTTGGCACAAAGCTGTTAAAAATTACTTTTCCTCATTGTTATTTTACTTCTTTTTTTGTTCCATTTCTGTGGCCACAGTGCTCCTTCAGTTGTTTTTTTAAGTTCCCTCAAAGCAAACCAAGTACTGTTCTGCTTTTGTTTTTTTTTTTTTTTTTTGACAGATCACTTCCTATGTTACAAAAACACTGAGGTCACCCATTTCCCAATTTGTAGTCAATTCTTGTATTTGATAAAGGTGGCAATGAAGTTACTGTCATTGACAAAGATTGTTGATGAAATGATATATTTATTTTTTGACATTTAGGGCCCCCCAAAAAACCCTAAACTTTTCGTTAGTTTCTTTAAAGAGACAATTTGACTCCTGGTCCCATTCACAAATAGGTACTTTTGTAGTCTGGAAAGCAGACAATATGTTTGTTCATTTCATAATAAAAGCTCAGAAGCTGAAATGTGTGTCCATTTTGTGTTACCATGGGTGATGTACAAACACAAGATGATGCAGGTGAATAAGTTACAGATTTTTAACACCACTGGAAACGGGTGTCACAGTGAAAAAACAAAAAACCATCCAAACAAACAAAAACCCCAAATGAAAAGAGGATACAAGGAACCTTTGCATCTCATTTGCTGAGGTGGACCTTGTTCCTCTTTTACATCCCGTAAATTGTCATGCGTGATGTCAGCTTGTAAGAGGTTGATAAGCTGTCAACGTGCATATGCGTGGTGCTGATAACAGCTTCTAAGTGTGACTCAACCGCCTTTTTAGTCACCCGACAACTGTCAGCCTCAGGTGGCCTCCTCCGCCACTTCACTCAAGGTGCTGCATCCACCATAAATGACAGCTCTAGTGCATATGCGCTTGCAGTGCGACGTGAATCATAACTGAGTGTGTCAATCAACAACACAAGCTCGCTAAAGATCAAGACCTTGAAATAGAAGCGTACAATGCATTTGAAAACGATTCATGTTTTCCCCATTTTTGTGTTTTAAAATGTTCAAAATTTGAAAATGAATTACAATAGATAATCAGAGTTCTACACAACCTGAAACATAAGTACTTTATGGCACAAAGGCTGTCATATTAACAGGTTTGAGCTCCAGAATGTAACTACAAAAATGGTCATGAAAAGCATACTACAACATCTGAATTTTACTTGTCAATCAGTGGCACTTCAAATGGTGGCAGGTGTGTGCTGACTACTATTAAAAATGAGTTTGTGAGGGGAATTCTGTAAACAGCCACATCACCAGTACAAGGGTTCCACACAATTTCTTTATATCAGCTGTTTGTTTTTCCTTCCCCTCTAATGAAAGACTTCAGTTCTTTTTCAAATGTACAGGTTATAGATCCTTGGAGGTGGGATCTTTCAACACGTCTGTCTCAATATTTTTTTTTAACAGCACCAAAACCTGTCATGAGAACTGGGGTATGTAGACTTTTCATATGTGCTGTAGGTACGTTATTTCTTGAAGGGCCACTGCCATTGTTGTTTTCATTATCGTTCTCATTTTATTGAGTTTGCAAGATAATTTGGGAAGATGTCCTTTTTCAAGCCATTTTGATTGGTAATTTACGCTTGGCAGTTGAAACTATTGGGATTTGTCATTGATATTCAGTACGTAAATAAGCTTTGCACTGATTGTATCGCTATTCTTCTTACAGGGTTCGCACGCGTCCCTAAAAGTCCCTAAAAGCCCCTAAATTTTCGAAAGTGCATTTAGGGGCTCCTAAAAGTCCTGAAAAACCGCGAAAACCGGTCAAGCCCATAAAAAGGCCTTAAATTATAAAAAAAAATCAAAGGGAGGACCTCTACCGCCAAAATTCTCCCGAAAAAAAAAATATATTTTATTTAAAAAAAAAAAAATAGCGATCCGTCTGGCGTCTAAAACAGCCGGAAATTGTCAACGGAAGTCATTTTGTCATTGATATTCCATTGTTCGTTTCTGTGAGTCGGCATTTCACTTTGTAGTGTTTACATAATTCACCCGCGGGACCTCGAGTTGGGGTTCGGGATTCCGCACTGACTGTTTTTGTTGTTGCGCTTCCGGAGTAAAAAGGTTAACAGAGTTCCCGCCGTTATGCGAGTAGTGTTTTGATGTCGAACAATAAAACAAGTTTTGTTCCTGTGTTCGACACTCCGCCTCCGACTCCTTTTCTCCGGTGCTACAACTTCGTCTTCGTTACGTCTTTCATCGATCCAACTTGTATCATGGGGAAGTGCATTTTTCAAGATGCTTGGGTTGAAAGTAAGGAGTTTGGAAGTTGGGTTCGTCGAGATGCAAAAGATCGGCACGTGTTTTACTGCCATCTGTGCAAGAAGACCTACCAGCTAGGAAAGACGGGCGTCAAAGCGCTGGAGTCGCACCGGAAAAAAAGGAGACACGCTGATTTGGCGAAGACTCTCTCATCTTCCGTTGGTAATCATCTGTTTCTAAAATATCAAGATAGTGAAGCATCAACTTCAGGCAGTGGTACTAGCAGTGCATGCGCACCTACAGTTGTCCAGCCATCAACTTCAACCAGCCAGAAGTCAGGCTCTATGAACGTAGTTCAATACACGAAGGCGGACTCGTTAAAGGCAGAGATCGTGTAGACTTAAAAAGTGATCTGCAGCCATTACAGTTACAAATCTTGTGAAAATAATTCAAAAGTGTTTGCAGTCATGTTCCCAGACAGCGACATTGCTAAAAACTACCACTGTGGGGAAATGAAGACTTCGTACCTGGCTACATTTGGCATCGCTGCCCACTTTTCATCTCTACTGCCTCAAAGCCAAAAAAGCCAGAATAGAGACTGACATATCAACGCTTATTGAGAAGGCTGACAGGCTGTGTGAGGAGGCAGAAGAAAAGAGGAAGCTGAGGTTTATCACCGAGGCCAATGCACTCAGAGGCAGAGCAAAGGACAAGAGAGCCACTTTGGCACCTCTGCAGCAACAAATAGAGGAGGCACTGGGTAGGCTCAAGGAGCTAGAGTAGGGGTCCTGAGACAGACATCAGTAGAAGACATTTGTGTATATAGTTGCAATTGTAGTTAGAATCTGTTTTTCTGTATACTGTTATGTGAAGACGTTGACAATGGTCATATCAATGAGAACTACCACAAGGGGCGACAGGTCATCACTGTCACAGGTACTGAGGTACTGGAACCTTTGATGAACCAAGAACAGCCGATGGCACCATTGAGTGACTCTTTTTTCCTTACTCTTGATTTCCCACGATTCCCCTAAATTTTTTCCGTGTCAGCCCCTAAGAATGGCCCTAAAAAGCCCTTAAATTTTTTGGGTCCGACTGAATATGAACCCTGTCTTAGTTTAAATATGGAAAGTATTTTTGATTGGTCCTCTATGGTGTCTTGTTGCAGTGAAGCGATCGTAGCAAGCTAGCTTTTCGGTCCTTCTATGTGGGTTCTATCATTGTGAACCAGAATTCACCAAGCGTTTGTGGTGTGTGACCACATTCTTATATAGGTGCGTAAACATGTTGATAACTTCAAAATGTCATGTTGGTACCGCTGCCATGCGAGGATCCCTGTATATGCTGTGGGACTGCCTGGCGACCTAGGGCGTCCTGATCCACCTGCCCAAAGTCTTCTGAGAAAGACTCCAAGTCAGCCATAAATGTGATATCAATACAATTGCTGTACATCCCTGATTTGGAAGAAGACTGAAAACACAGAGAAGTGAGGAGATCTTTATATCTTCCCATACAAGGTAAACAGTGGCACAAATGAAGTACTTTGAATACAAAAGCTAAAAAATATACAGTAAATGTGGTATGAAAATACTTTGATTTGTGTTGAAATCATACTGCTGCCACCCAGTGGCTGCTGTGCTACTCTGCAAGTGTATTACTGTCCATAGCGAGCCCAGGCTAAAGCTTAATGTATTAATTTACACTAACATAATACAATGTAACACATTGGGCTGCCCCCTTTATTCCCCACTCCCAAGCCTTTTCTCTTGTCCTCCATCTTTGTTTCGATCACATATTGGAGGAGATGAAGCAGGATGCATTTGTGGAGGAGAAGAAGTCACTGCTGCAGAAACCCTCCTCAGACAAGTGTCCGTACTCGTTGTTGTAGAAGGTCTGACCAGACAGCTGCTTCAAGAAACTTGCATGCGTGGAGCTGGTGGAGCCAAAGCTCCGGCCCAGAGAACCGTGGAGTCCCGTCAGAGGCTCCGTGCTGCTGCTGCTGCTCATGCGCCTGAAGGTGGGACCCCGGGATACTCAATAAGTACACAAATGCGTGTCAGAGTTGTTTATGCAGCTCCATGTCATTAAAGTGCGTCACCTTTTTGACACTGCTCCCCTTTGCCTGTGTTCAAGTCGCTGTAATTCTTCAGAGGCTAAAACCATCCCACTGTCTGTTTGGTTATCCTGAAGCGACAATGTTGCATGAAATGCCGCCATCAGATTTTCTCAGAAAGAGCGCAGCAGTCGCACCCTAAAATCAACTTTCTGTGTCATTTGGATGATCAAAAAGGTCCTCTTGAACATTTATATATGAGCTTAAAGTTCCTCACCTGTTCCTCCTAAAAAGTGACTTAACTTTTCGGGTGAACCGAGGCCACCGATGCATATTTTGGAAAACTGCGATCAAACCGATGAAAGTTCTGACCTGAGTGGTCCTCTGAGGGTTTGTCTCTAAAGGCAACTCTTCAAACGTCTCCACTCTCTGCTTCGTTGCTCCCACAATCACACAGCCGGGCATGGGGATGCAGTTGTAATACCTGCTCCAAAGACGACAGAGGTCGGCATGCAATGTACACGACGGAGCTTCAATATTTTAAGACTCAGTTACTACACTAGCGGATCTATTCCGCTCGTTGAACATTTTGGGAGCATCAAAAGGATCTCAAGTCTGTCACCAAAGGTTTTATGATTCCCAGCGGTTAGGTCGTGCATGCCATAAGATTGTTTAATGGCCGGGAACTCTAAAGAAGTTAAAATCTCACCTTTGTTCCTCCAGTGTGGAGTTTGTATGTTCTCTACAAATAGCGTCTAACGAGATGTGCCGCAACCGGTATAAAGCGACCTCAATGTAGAATGGAAGAGGAAGCAAGGGATGAGGTTTTGTCAGTACCTTGTGGGCAGCGTGTTGCAGGCGAGCCTCAGTTCCTCTTCAGATGGAGGACATGATGAAGCTTGAGAAAAGCCATCATCCTCTGAGCTCTGGGAGTGCTTCAGAGCATTGCAGTCCTTCCCGTCCTGGGGAAAAAAAGATTGAGAAAGTATCAGAAACAGGTCGGAAGCGCTTTCGCTGGGTTGATGATCTCACAGGCAGACTGTTGTCCTGCAGCAGGTCTGCCAGGGTTTGCACTAGGGTGGGGAAGGGGGGCCTCTCTTTGGGCTCGCCGTGCCAGCACGCCAACATGATGCCATATCTACCAGCAGAGGGCAGAAAAGTCATACAAAGCAAACTCAATTCATGTGATTTTTTTTTTCTTTTTCTTTCTTTTTTTTTAAATGAAAAAAAAAAAGAGGGGCTGTCAGTAAACTTTATTTTCAATAAAAATTCAAGTGTTTACAATTTGGAATTACAGATGTGCTTCATTAAGTATTGGAGAACTGCACAATGTGATTATTACCATCGCTTTGATCAACCTATTGTGATATATGAAAATCAATCAATTCGAGGGGAGAAATTGTTAAATTAATGCAAAAGAAACTATTTCATGACTAAATACTCTTAACTGCTTGGGCCACATGCAGCCCACCATGGATTTAGATCTTACATTTCAGGGGAGGCCGTTTCTGGTGCTCTCATCCTGACGCCGTCTTTCAGTCGTTTGCAAAACTCTTCATCAATTTGCACTCCGGGATATGGAGATGCACCTGGAAGATGGAACAAAGCTCGAGCTCCATGAACAAATTCGATTTCATCTGCTTCTAGAAATCAGAGGAACATCGCAATTGGTTTGTGCAGATGGAGTTTTCCACTTCAATGGCGAGCGACACCACACAGTCAGAAAAGGCTCCGTTTGAATCCCCCCTTTCTTCCACCTCTTTTCAAATCTTTTTCTTGATAAGTTATTTTACCGAGTGAAAAGATTTCCCAGAGGAGCACGCCGAAAGACCACACGTCACTCTGGCTGGTGTACACTTTGTCAAAGATGCTCTCTGGAGCCATCCACTTCAAAGGGAGTCGGGCCTGTGACGGGGGCAAAGCGGCCAGACAAATATTACAGCCGAGGCATAAAAGTAAAAATGTGAGAGTAAATCGTGGTCACGCGGCAACGAATTGGTTTGCGGAATAGTCGTACATTTCCTTTCCTGACATAGTCGGGGTCTTTGTATATGTCTCGGGCCAGGCCGAAGTCGCAGATCTTCACCACGTTGTTTTCTGACAGAAGAATGTTGCGGGCCGCCAGGTCTCTGTGGATACACTGAGGATACACGCACACACACACAGAAGTCCGCATGCATCAACATTTATGTGTGTGTCCGTGTATGTTTACAATGAGCTTTCACATACAGCACAGTCAACTGCCACAACGTGTTTTTCTCTGTGAGTGATATCATGTGCAGTGTAATCATCTGTTAGTTTTATGTTGTTTGATTGCACACTGATGTGTGGGACTGGACTTTGTCTGCCAGCCCTTGGAGCTGCCAGCACGTTAAAAGAGCCACTGCGATGCTGGACCTGGTTGGAAAGTTCAGTGTCACTCTATTATTAGAAGTGTAAAGCGCCACAGTTTGATCCGTTCACTGTGAGCAATTAAAATGAGATACATTTGATACTATGAAGCCAGACCTTTGTGAGCAATGTTTGAAGGTCTTAAAAGACCCAGTGAGATATATTTTTGATTATCTCTTCACTTACATAAAGACAAAATGGACTGAGACCAAAGCAAGCAGAATTGACAAAATTACAAGCAGCTGCTGACATAAGTATTTCACGCGTGATCATTTTTCCCACGAAAAACCTTTCCAAAGGTGCTTTTGACGTGAAAGTTTCGCCGGAGGTTGGGAACATCCCAAGTATTCCATCCATAGAAATGAAGTAAAACAAATAAGATGAGAAATTAATTTGGGTGCAATAATGTAAATGTGGAAAAAGTATGGAACAACTAACAAAAGGGAGGTGCAGAAAGGGCATGGAAAGCCAAGACAGCACCTAAAATCTATCAATATTCAAACATTAATCAAGGCCCTTGTCAGTGCAAAGTGCAAGAACTTTTTGTGCTGTTGGTTGTTACAACAGATGAGACAGATATACAAAGAGATCATTTTATGGAATACCAGCTGAAAAGACCAGAAAAGATCGATGGATTTCGGCAATTAAATGTGATGGATTTGTCAGTGCAGATGAATATCGGATGATTCAGTCCTCATGGATGGCGTACAAAGGGGTCTCATTGCCAAGGTGTGAGTCAAGACACGTCACATGAGTAAGAGCTGTCTTATGGCCATTGAAAAGTAATTGCCGCACAATGTAATGATGGCATAGAGGACAGGCGCATATCTACATTTCTGAACAGTGAGTACAAACTGCATAAATTTGCCTTGATCAAGTGCTCCTTATTCGATTTCTGACAAAGGAGAGCAAAAAAAAATAATAATCAGAAGAATTCTCCAAGAGCCAAGGACAATCTGTAGAGAACTTCGAAATTCATGGAATTAGCATGTACTGTTGTCCCAAGGAAAACACTGAGCAATGTCCTCCGCCGCCACAGGAGAGTGGAGGCATGCACTGGAAAGGAGAGGAATGAAGGTTAGCCGAAGTAAAACTGAATATATGGGCATGAATGAGCGGGGCGGAGGGGGAAGAGTGAAGCTCCAGGGAGAAGAGATAGCGAGGGTGGACGACTTCAAATAGTTGGGGTCAACAATCCAGAGCAATGGTAACTGTGGTGAGGAAGTGAAGAAAGCAGGTTGGAACAGCTGGCAAAAGGTGTCAGGTGTATTATGCCATGGTTGTGTGGGTTTTCTCCACAAACTCTGGTTTCCTCCCACATTCCATAAAGCATGCATTAATTAGAGACTGTAAAATGCACTAAGGAGTGATTGAGAGTGCCACTGGTTGTTTGTCTCTGTGCCCTAGGATTGGCTGGCAACCAGTCGAGAGCGTACCCTGCCTCCTGCCCTATGATAGCGTGGATAGGCTCTGGCACTCCCGTAACCCTTGTGAGGATAAGCGGCTCAGAAAATAGGTGTATGCATATTATAAGCTCACCTGGACCAATACCTCAGCTATTTCAATAAATCGATAATGCTTCAAATTTTCAATCGACAACACTAGAATTGCCCAGCACAATGAAGTATAATTTCATATCTAAGAAGAAAATTGACGTCTTTCACTTTTTCCAATTGTGACAATAAAAGAGACCCTCATAACGCTTTGTAGAAGGACAAAACACTGATATGACCAACTTCAGCTACCATTCATAAATTAGGATTATTCTAGTGTTAAGAAAGGAAAATGATTTGTATTGAAGATACTGTATGTTTATTCCTGACTGACTAAGCTTAAGTAGCCAGGACCACATAGGATTTAAATGGAGTCTAATTGTCAGATGAGAAATCCACTGTACTTGTCTTTAGACACCAACCATTGGTTCAAAAGGATCATAATTTCCAAATGCTTTTTGTAGTTTTTCAACATGATAATGATCTGGGCTGCAATCTTCGTCCTACGTACGCAACCTCGAGAGACAAATCAGCATTGTTCACATGCTAATTGCTACAGTGCTGATAATGAACCTTTCTGGATGCCAGGAACTCCATCCCACGGGCCACTTGGAAACTGTAGCAAATTAGATCTTCTATCGTCAAAGGCGTTTTCCACAAATCCTCCACTGTGAGGGGAGAGAGGGAGGAAGGATCAGAGATGAAAGTTATGTAATCTGTGCATGTAATGTCAACACAAGCCACTCGTTTTCTGAATAGGACTCACGTTTATCCACAGCAGGTTTCTGATTAGCTGTGTTTGGCGATGCAGTTTGAAGGCCGATGAGCGGGGAGGAGGAGGGTGACGGCGGATGGTGGCGAGCTCTTTGGTCCATTTGTCCAGCTTCAATCATACGTCTAACTTGGCTCTGAGTTTTGGGAGAGCGATCCTGTATCGAGAAATGATAGAAAGTGTCATGTTATCAGCCAGAATCATACGAGCGTGCCTCTCTCTAATTGACGATGGGTTCGTACCCTATATGGAAGGAAAAACTCTCTCTTTGCTCGCAGGAAGTTGGACAGATTCCCATACTTGCAGTACTCTACAATCACCATCAGCGGGCCTGTTCAGACAAACACTTACAAATAAGGCATATCTGGCTCTCAAAAATGAAATATAGCATTTCTGCTGTTCTAATCACAAAAAAAAAATACATTTAGTAACAAATTTGACACCATATGGATAACCCCAAAAACTTTGCTGTGCTCCCATGCTGTGGTTTTAGAATACCCCCGACAGAGTTATTTACGCCTTCGGCGAAAATGGCACTGGAGAGAAACAATACTATAGCATCCACCCCAAAAAAGCGAGTTTTGCTGTGAGGTTACTGAGGGACAACTAACAGCAAGGAGTCCCATGAGCGCAACGCATCTGTTCCAACAAAAACAAACAGCACAGCTCAGTTGGTGCGTTCGTGCACTTCTGACTGACCGTTTGGTTTGGTGCAGGCTCCCAACAGGTTCACCACGTTCAGATGGTTGCCAATGTGAATGAGGATTTTCAGCTCAGACATTAAAGCCTTGTGCTCGCTGGCCGTGGCTCCATCTGAAAGCACAGAATGGAAGGGAAACAAATCTTGATCGAAAAATGGGAGAACTGAAGTGCACCTAGAAATTAAGACAATTCGCATGCTGAACAACATTATTGGTACGCCTGGCAATTACACCTACAGGTAGCAAAGTTAGTATATATTTTGTGAGAGCGGCAAGGTTGAGAAAATGGATAGAGCGTAGGCCTCACAGTTCTTCGGGCCAGATATCAAACCCTGCCAGTGCGGAGTTTGCATGATCTCCTCGTGCCTGTGTGGGTTTTCTCCGGGCACTCTTAATTTCCACCCACATCCCAAAAACATGCATTAATTGGAGACTCTAAATTGCCCCAAGGTGTGATTGTGAGTGCGATCGGGTGTTTATCTCTACGTGCCCTGCGATTGGCTGGCAACCAGTTTCAGCGTGTACCCTGCCTCCTGCTTGTTGACAGCTGGGATACGCTCCACCACTCCCGCGACCCTTGTGAGGATAAGTGGCTCAGAAAATTGATAGATTTTGTACATACGGTACATAAACTGATTTCATGATTTTTATTTTTTATTATTATTTTTTTTTTTTTAGGTTTGTCATCTTCAAATGATGTGGCCCAACTGTATAGAGCTCGTGCAAGTAACGTCACCATTTTCACGGCGCCATGTTGCCGGTCAAAAAGAGCTGCTGGACAGTGTCGGGGACATTGAACCGAAGCTGGATATATACAATGCCGGAGACTTGTTGTGGTGTTGGTTATTACAACAGACAAGACAGATATTCAAAGAGATCATTTTATGCAATACCAACTGAAAAGACCAGAAAAGATCGATGGATTTCGGCGTGATGGAAATGTGATGGATAGTGCCCAACCAAATACACACGACTGTGTAGGGGATCACTTCACTTCAGGTAGGAATTATTCTTCTCAATCTCGAATTACCATTTATAATGCCAAATTGGCTCATTTGAGAACAATGCATTTGGAAAAAAAAACAAAACAAAAAAAACACAGGTAGTCTCCAACGTACACGAAAGTGTGTTGCAGCAACACGTTTATCTTCGATAAACGTCACCCTGACAGACTTTTTTTTTCTTCCTAATATGCATTGTTCTCAAATGAGTCCAATACGTATTTAAAAAAGAAAATAAACCATCGGTCCCACAAAGGTTTACCAAAGTTCGTGTGGCTGCAACGCGCTTCCGTGTACGCCGGCTGAAGCCTATCCCAGCGGTTTATTTTCATTTTTCAAATACGTATTGGACTCATTTGAGAACAATGTATATTTAAAAAGAAAATAGTCTGTCATGGAGAATTTACCAAAGTTTAACGCGTGGCCGCAACACGCTTCGTGTACGGAGGAGCCCACTCGCTGTCTTTTTTTTTTCTCCAATCATAGTTGATGAATATGAGTTTGTGTAAAATCAGGGGTCATTTATTTAAATATTGGTATTTGTATTGAAAAAAATATGAGTGGGTCCATCACTATGTGGGATTTATTCTTGTTTGAAAACAGATCCAGCAACCAAGTATTTGTATGAGTCTAGACTTTTCGAGGCTTTCAAACTCTTCCGTGTAAACGACTTCCTCACCAGATACATGTGTAGTTCCAGTTGTCCAAGACAAGCGGAAGCTGGTTAATAGTCCAATTTCTTATCAGTGAAAACATCGACTTTGGCATTAAATATGGGTCCTCTATGCCAAGTGTCTCTCATTTTTCCCATGGACCTTCATTTATTATCACCTTCTAAATGTTTAATGGTATCGGACAAAACTCTGGACGTCGTGCTACAAGATGTATTTTCACGTCGTCTCCAACCGACTTAGCATTGAAGAATACTTTGCTTGACCGACACTTCCGGCCAGTGACGTGATTTGATGACACAGGTGCACAAGCTCTATATTTAAAAATGTAATTATAGTCATTGAGCGGAGACATTGGCCCAATACTTCTCTCACGTGTTGGACTGCAGTGTGTTTGGCCCATTGGAGCCATCGTAACTCGGATAATGGGTTGTCGAACCAGCAGCACAAAACGCAACATATTGTCCTGGTGTTTTGTTGAATTGAAAGGAGCATGATGGCGCGTACACGTGTGGTCGCCGCGGTGATGTGCTCTGTAGTATTAACATGCTGATAAGCGCCATTATAGTTAACATGCTCATCAAGCAGCAATGACGCAGCTATACAATCATTTCACTTGTTAATCTAGTATCTCCGTCTTAATTATCCCTTTGACAAAAAAGTAATCCTCTTGAAAAGGGATTCTCGTTTAGAGCTTCTTCTAAAAAGAACAAACTGCCTCATACAATTAGGGAACAATGTCTCCTGTAAGAGAAAGACAAAACTGTTTAACTCAGCTTTATGATGCTTTTGAAATTCTACCTCCTCAAAGCTTTCCACCCAGGGCAACTACTTCCCAACAATATGCCACTGGGTTGAGACATTGAAATGCTTCTATACTAAACTCTTCCATTCATGGTTTTATGAGCCGTGCTCCAACAAAAAAACCCTCTGCCCACTTCAGAGTCTTAACAAGCCTTCACTCCATCCTTCGAGTGCGGAGTAAGGAGGGTGTCAACCTTGACATCATCATGATTTTTAGTGTGTAATGTCTTTATAATAGCATTTCCTTTATTTATAATATAGGTATGGATCATAAGTAAACTTAGTGCTGGGGCAGGAACGGATTAATTGCATTGGCATTCATTTCAATGGGAAACACTATCTCGGTTTACAAACTTTCGGGGTTAGAAAAGCTCACAGAACAAATACAATTTGTCACCTAAGTTTTCAGAGGCCCCGTAGCTCAGTGGTTAGACCATTGGTTTGGTAAACCAGGGGTCATGAGTTTGCATCTCATAAGGGCCTCTACTTCCTAAGAGGGGTTGCGCCAGTAAGGGCATCCGGCATAAAAACTGCCAAACAAATAAGAGCGTTCATCTGAGATGTCACGCTGTGGCAGCCCCTAACGGGACAAGTTGAAAGAAACTTATTTATCCAAGTTTTCACTGTAAGAAGTATTTATCCACAACTACCAAAATTGGTCCAACAAAGCTGGACAGATACAATTATCTAAAATGTCTTTAAGTTTGAGAAATAAAAATTGGGACTGCCCTGGCCCAATCCCCAGGTGAAGTGCAATGACCCAATACTTGTGTCCTTACGGGGTAAATTGATGTTACCTAATTGTGTACACATTGATACATATGGAAAGATGAATCTGACCTTTCAGCATCTTGACAGCCACAGTGTCCAGCTGTGCGCGCTTGCCGACTCCGAAGATTGACGCCTCAATTACCTTCCCGAAGGCACCGTGGCCTAAAACCTTTCCTGTATCAACAACACACAAAACGGACAGAATATTTAGATCCACTGATATTTACTGGGGCAATTTCAGCATCCTGAAACAGCTTGACAATGGAGGAGTTACAAAATGTGAATGCATTTGGCAGCTACGGAGACAAGCAAGAGAAATCATGACTTCAATTGGAGCGCTTGAAAAACAGTACGCTCCAATGAGTTGCAGCCACGGAGCAGATGCTTTATTCCTCGGTGTCTTTTTAACGAGTCGTGCAATATTAACTTTTCTTGGCAGGGTGCAATCGAAACACATCCATTAAGAATTCACAGGAATGGAAAACAAAATTTTGGCTATGTCCCTGTATTCTCATCTTTTTGTCCTGCGCACGGCTGCCAACCCCATCTGCGCTCGTTCCACTTGCGAGTCACTCACCCAGTCGTAGTCGGTCCCGTGGGATTTCCCAGGACGAGGAGTCGTAAGGCAGGTATTCGCACTGTTCCTCCAACGGGACCTCCAAAGGGTCCATGATGATGGACAGATAGCCTGTTTTAATGTCCGCTGGGTTAATCTGAGGAGGAGAGACGAAACACTTGTAGCTGAAAATGAAAAATGAAGAGCGTGTAATGCTGGTGCGACTGAGTATTCCCGCTGATGACACCATCCTGCTATGGATCAGCTGTGTGGAGATGTAATGTGTGACAGAGTGAGCAAAAAGTAAATGAAACGCAACTTGGGACTCATCATGCTCGTCCTAGTTATGAGGGAAAATAGCTACGAATGGTTTAATTGCACTCCAAGGAGACATCGGGAGGCCTCTGAGTGCACTACAGTGATCAGAGAGGAGGCTGACGAAGAGGGCAGAGCCCTGGTGAGTCAGAGGTGGAAGGAAGAGGGTTTGGTTTGCCTCATTCCGTCAGCCTATCTCCCAAACACACGGACATGCAACGGCGAAAAGCAGGTGCCTCTGACCCGTTTCACATTGCAGAATATGATGATGAGCAAGGCCCAGAAGAACACTGCGATCACTCCGGTGCCGATGAGTATTACGATCTCCACGCTGGCCTTATCACTGGAACCTAAGCAGAAGGAGAGCAAAGGCATCTTAAAACGGGAGAACTTTAAACTCGCAGGGTATACTCAAAAACCAAATGGGGGATAATGTGTATAACAGCTTCCACCTTTCTGGAAGAACTTCCTACAAGATTTTGATTTGTATTTGTGTGTGTAGCTTAAAACTATTCATCAGCAAAAGTTGTTACTGACAGCAGACCATTCATTTGTGTGGGAATGGAAGATGGATCTCAATAAATGTCTCTTAATTCTATATCCTGGTATACAAATATGTGGGAAGATATACTCTAAATGTGATTACCGTAATTTCCAGCCAACAAGCTGCAACTTTTTTTCCACACACTTTCAAACCCTGCGGTTTATGCAGTGATGCGGCTAATTTGTGCATTTTTTCTAACGGCAACAAGGGGGCACTTGAGCGGAAAAGGTAAGAGTGAGCCCGGAATATATGTGCCAAGGAAGTGACTTTTACCGGCCATGTTAGCGCTGTGCTAGCGTGTTGCTGCTGTGTTACTGGTGTGTCTCAGCAATTTTTACTGGTAAGTTTTTTTTTTTTTTTTTTTAAACTAGCCGTCAGTGCCGCGCTAGCGTTAAACTCTCTCTCTGTACTGTCTTTTTTTCTAAATATCTCATGTTTCAAAGTGGGTTTCAATATGGGCACTTGCGGCTTTAACACGGGTGCGGCATATGTATGTACCAAATGCTATTTCGTTTACAAATGTACTTGGTTAGGCTTATAACCAGGTGCGCTCTGTAGGCCGGGAATTACAGTCAATGTTGATTAATCATACATGACTTTTTGTTCCAAGTAAGCCTGTGATACATGTGCTTTCAGATGCATAGAGGAAGCACACCCATACACATATGAAAATAGATTTATTCTAGTTTAATTCCAGAAAGGATGAGAATTAAAGTTGCGTGTGCTGCCAAACAGAAGAAAGGAGCACATGCTCATAAATATCTTGTAGTTATGCTTGCTGGTTTGATCCTGCGTGTTCTGTGGCAGTACCCAGCCTCAAGATCTATAGAGGCAAAGCCTAAAGATACATTTACAAAAAAAGTACAGGAAAAAAATGCTCAATCATAAGCATGAGGAAAAAAAATCGTTTTTAGCCCGCAGTCAAAAACATTCACTTTTGGGGCTGACATAACTTCTGTTGCCAACATGCTTTTTGTGTGCAGTGTCACAAGTAAATGCTGCTTCGCCACTTTTGCTTTGGACTCTGTGCTCCATTATTTGACCTCAGTGTCGGTCTCGGAGCCCTACTGGGTTTATATTTTATTAACTAACCCTGGCGCATGGGTGGGGAAAGATCCATGATGTCCGCTGACATCTTTAAGTCTCCCATGGTTATCACCAGCTCATCCTATTTTTAAACTGAAGGGAATTAAATCATGATATGACAGAGCATTAGCTGTAGAGGGCGCTACTTCAATATAGTCAACTGTCTGCATTCTACTGACATCCTGAAATTAAATCTTTAAAGTGTAGCATTGAGGCAATCATCAATATGATCAATTACCCATGAAGCCCGCAACTGTGAACCTACTTAATTATTCATCTTGGGTACACAATTACACCGTGATTGATTTTATTGCAGGGGCGCGTGTGAACATGACACCAGCGAAGAAGTATGACGCGTGACTGATTATCATTCTGACCTGTGCATTTGGTGTGAGTGTGTGTGTGTCAGCAGCGAGGTACTTTCTTTACTGTGGTAATTTTGTGTATTTGTGTGTCTCACCAATGACGCGGACGGCAGCTGTTGAGTGCACACATCCCCGCAGGTTGCAGGCGGTGCACGTGTAAAGGCCGGCATCCTCCTCCCGAACTCGCTGGATGCTGAGAGTACGGTTTGAGTCCTGCAGCTGGATCCCTGCAGGAAGTCATTTAATGCTCAGTGAGACATGTACACAAACAATGCACTTGTTTACTTTAACAAATGCCCATACTCTCACATCATTTGCTCAATTATAGCCATTCTTTCCTTGCTGGGCCTGCTTCAATCTATATTCATTACTCATGCATCCTGTCTGTTGAACTAGATGACCCCGCAGCGCTTTGGAGGAACCTGTCACTCACCGCTTTATGTTCTGCGGAGAGGCAGGCTGAGAAATCTAATGAGTTATGATGATCAGCAATGTTCGGATTTCAGTGTGTGCGCATATGAATTGGTACAATATAAACATCTGTGGCGGCACGGGGGACAAGTTCAAATCCCGATCCTGCCGTTGTGGGGTTTGCATGTTCTCCCTGTGCCTCCGTTGGTTTTCTCCGGGTACTCCGGTTTCCTCCCACACGGTAGGTTGGTTGAAGACTCTAAATGTTTGACTGTGAGTGCAGATGGTTGTTTGTGTGTGTGCCCTGTGATTGGCTGGCAAGCAGTTCAAGGGTGTACCCCGCCTCCTGCCTGAAGATAGCTGGGAAAGGCTTCAGCAGTCCCGTGACCTTTGTGAGGATAAGCGGTAGGAAAATGAATGAATGAATTAATTAAGAACTGTGGAAATATTCTTTGTTTGAAAATAATCCAACTATATAAATCTGTGAGAGGGTGCTGGGTAGACTAGAATGCAAAAGAAAAATGTCTTTTTTTTTTTTTCAGAATGACGATGAAATGGAATGAGTCACAGATCTACACACTAAATAAATGCAAACTGTATTCATTTTAAAGTATATTGAGGATTCTTCATGTGAAAATGTAGGTTTGTTGCATGAGCCAATATTACACAACATAATCAATTTTAAACTTTTTTTTGTAACTATCTGAGTTCACGATCACACACCTGGGCTGTGTCACTCACGTCAGTGGATTGGTCCGACTGCAGTGAGAAACACAATCTCTGATGTCCTTCCACACATAAGCCATGGCTTCACAGCGCCTTTACAGCTGCAGAGACTTTATTAAAGATAATATTTCCGCCTTATTTTTAAAAGATCTTTTGGAAGGACTTCTTGTTATTAACGATGATGTGACGAACCCGGAAACGATGCTTCGGCCGGTGGCGGCCTTCGCTGTTGAACTATATTGTATGAAAAGTGACTGGTGCGCGGCCAATTTGGATTTTAGCTCGTTGACTTTTCTCAGTCTCGGCTTGCTTTTCGGCAGAATGTCAGTGTCGTATTTTACATAAACAGTTCGAAAATACCGCTAATCATTTCACGACACTGGCAGATGAGGCAAACGCACTTCGAAAATGGCATTGTTAAAAAGTTGGCCCCCTTTCATTCCATATGAAAGAGATAGATTTTTGTCTTCTTTACTGCAGAATCCATACTCATGTTTAAGATTTCTGAAGCAAGAGCTTAAAATAGGTGGGAACTCATTGAAAGCATGTTTTCCTGTAGTGTCATTGTTTGCACATGAAAAAAAGAATACGGCTGTATTTTTTTAAATTTTTTTCTCAGCACACTGTCGCGATGGACCGAAACTGCTTCGCGAACGCCGCATTGAGCACCCCTGGTCTACAGAGTTTGCACTGATATTAGCATGCATGTGATGCCATTGCGATTTAGGTTACAAGTATTCCACTCTGTTCAAAGCATAGCACGAGCTATGATGTCTACTAACTAGAAACTGAGCTGCATTTGTTTATGGACAAAGTCTGTGGCTACAGTGCATGGCGTTTACACTTCTCGTCCCTAATTTGCTCTGTGTGAGCCTGCTAATTACCGGCCCTATATCTTACATAATTGCCGCTGCATTTGATCTATTTTAAGATGATGACTCACGAGATTTGGTAATGCGATGCATGATGGTTGTTGACTGGATTTTCAGGCATATTTTTCTGGAAATATTCAACAATTTTTTTGTAGTCTCACTACTCTTGGTGGTTTTCTAAAGTGAATGCAGACAAAAGTTATTCATGCACCTGACATTTGGTGGAGCGGCTGATTGTCTTTAAACCACGTGAGGTGGGGCAGAGGCCTCCCTTCTACGTCGCACTCCATGTGCAGCGATCCTGTCACGTTCACCGTCTGGTTGGAGAGACTACGCTTGTAACGAGGTGCCTCCAGGCCTGAGGAAAAAAAAAATTACAAATTACCGATTGGCTTTGTGTGATGCCATGTGCTCAATAAAGTATCACTTATGTAAAAACAGGATAAATTGTGGGTAATATGTCCAGTGAAGCCCCCATATTTACTGATTTTTGGGGAACACATCTTGCATTATTCAGTTTTTGTGCTCTGGCAGGTTTAATTAACATATTACTTTAGCACCAAGTGGTGGAATCTTGGCATTGTTGTCAAGTTGATGTCTTTGCTAAATAACAGATTTTCTCTTTGTTATGGGTCCTTATTCCACCACGTGCTGTCAGTAGTGAAAATGGCAGTATGTTTCAACTTTTCTTCTGATTAAGCTACTTATAACCTCTGAAGTCAACTTTGTTGTTCCAAGTTTCCTGTAATTGTGTGTTGATGCCGAAAGGTGAGTTTAAGAACTTGACCTACATGACCCTTTTTGGAAAGTACTTGTAGTATATGTGTAAAGCAGACTTGTATGCTAGGTAATACTGTTGATAAGCCTCTTGTGAAGTTTGTTCGTGCTGAATAATCAAATTACTGAATATAGCCATTTATGTAACGCGGGTCTATGATTGTGGGCGACACAGTGAGCGGCACATCCATGTCACAGTGATAAGCTGGCAACCAGTTCAAGGTGTATTCTGTTCCCTGCCCGTAGTTACCTGGGATAGGCTCGAGCTTGGCTGCAATCCTAGTGAGGATAAGCAGTGTAGAAAATGATGTATAGCTGGATGGGATCGTGAATGTGTACATGCTGGAAGGATGGCCTTGAGGGTTTATGATCCGCTGTTGTATGTGCTTTGCCACCATCTTGTGACATCTTTACCCAATCAGCAACCCCCATTAGGAACAGATCAATTATTTACAAGAGTTCACTCCACTCCGCGTTCATACAGGACGGCTGAGCGGACAGAGGTGAAGAAAATCTCATTACAGTGCACATCCTGGAGGCACCGGAGCAAAGTTACTGTATGCGAAATGGGCAGATATTGTTTTGTTCAGTCAGACGGCCCCCAGCTCTACTTTCTTCATTATGCGAGACTTGCGTGGGCCGCTCGATACATCAGTGTGCATTTGGAAGCCAGGTTCGTAGAGTGTTGTGTGTTTCCAGGGTGCATTTGTGAAGTATCGGGCTGTATCTATCTGGATATATGGCATATAGAGAGGGTTGAGGCTGGCGCCTCCGTCCTTTTATTTCCCCCTCACCTTTTACAGACATGTATCTGAACAGACAATGCTTCTCGCCACTCCGCCTGCTCTGCACTTCACACACATAGTGACCCTCATCCTGCAGCTGTACGGCGGGTAGGGTGAAATCCAGGACCCAACTGTTGGACGTTTCCTGGAAGACGAGCTGTCCGTCAAGGGCGACAGCGTAGAGATGCACGCTTCTGCAATCCAAGTCTTGGGGCTTGCCCTGCAGGGCACGGGGGTCCAGGCGGTACCACTGCAGCCGCTCATAGGTATAATTGTCGGCACTGCAGCACAGAGAGACCTTCTCTTGCTCCAGGGGATTCTCTGATGGATGCACATTTACGCTGAAACCCTCAGGGATGGCTTTGAACACGCGCGCGCACACACACACACACACACACACACACACCACACACACACACACACACACAAATACTTTAAAGTGGATATTTTCTGAAAAATGTTTGTGTAGAAATTACTGGGTGTATGCATTGACGGCAACTTTTCAAATTCCATACTCTAGCAACAAGTCTAACTACTTTTACAATGTGGTTGCTATCAACTTTTGAGAAGTGGCTCATGCTAAAATGACAAAATGAGTTTTTATGTGGCACATACTACATACTAATAATGAAAATAATAGATATAGAGTAGGTAAAAAAAAGGTCTACACACTCGAAAAATGATGGAATCATAACTTGTACAACTCATTAAAAAATATTTTAAGAGGTTAAGCGAAAAAAAATTGGCATCATGGGATTCCACACCTGTGCACACTCATTACTAATACAGGGAGTCCTCGGGTTAAGACTGTCTTGACCTAAGACGTTTCGACTTTACAATGCCCGTCCCCCATCCGCCATTTTGTCTGGCTAATGCTTGTCTGTGTTTGTGCGCCGGGACTATAGTCAAATTTTTTTTGCCCTCCCTTTTAGACATTTTTGCTCCAAAGAAGAAAGCTATGTCTTTTAGCAATGGTTCTGCAGAAATCAGAAAATCAGCAGAAAAGAAAATCCATTACCAGGGAAACGAAGCTCAAGATCATAAAAAGATTGGCGAAAGGAGAGACATCAGCACCACCAAAGCTTCAGTCGGTCGACCGTGGTGACATTTATTAAAGACAAACCCCGTATTTTAGAGCATGTGAAGGGTTCTGTTCCTATGTCGGATACAATGATCACAAAACAAGGTTCTTTGATACTTGTCAAGATGGAGAGGCTTGAGGACCAGATTCCTTTGAAATAGCTAAGCACAGCCTCCACTTCTTCTCCATCCACCTCTCAGCAGTCATGCTAAGTACATCATCTTGTTTATTTCAATGTAAATTCTGACTGTAATGGTGGAATCCAACTTAAGTCGAAATTCGAGTTAAGTTGCTACCGTAGGAACGGAGCTCAGTCGTAGTCCGAGGACTCCCTGTATGTGGCTTTGCTCAGAATTAACCAATCATTTTCAAAATCACATTAAATGGGAGTCAGCAAGCGTTGGCCACTATTTCAAGTGCCGCTGTTTAACCCCCAATACATTTCAGATGTTCTTGGAGGCTTTTCCTGACATTGTTTCCCCACTTTTCCGCAAAAGCCTGAAGGTTTTACACTGGCAGTGACTATTTTGAAGTGTTCATTAGTTCTTCGACCTTACCAGAGGTCTTGTTCCAGCTGAAGAAATACATCCCCAAAGCATCATAAAACAAACCCATGTGAGAAATGTGCTATGGTCTGATTTAAAAAAAAAAAAAAAATGCTGACCTTTTGAAGCTTTGATAACTGTGCTATCTCTGGTACGCTTCTGTTGTGGCATCATTAAAAGCCACAGAAAACGCTTTTGGAGAGTCTAATATTTTGTTTTTCCGTGTTAACTCTTTCAGAGATATTTTTAGTGCAATGAACCACAGTTTACACTACTGAACACTACAGCTACAGTAATACATCCAACAGAGTTGATCAAAACTGAGCATATTATATGTAAATGCAACATTTTTGATGGATGTCATTTGATTGTGCAGGTGGATATGTTGTGGTCTATCTGTTATCTATCAGGCTATCAGTGGATAATGTTTCCCCCCCGCCGTAATCATGAGGTTTCACCAATTACAGGAAGACACTTTTGTCTCCTACTCAATAATACACCATCTTTGGCTGAAAATGACATTTCTGTACATTTTTTTAAGCACCACCTTGCAAAGCTGCAAGCACAAATAAAAATGTGATGCCTTCGAGTGTTATAAAATGCAAATATCAGAAATAGTAACAATTCAGACAAGAATGAATAAAACACCAAAGCAGAGAGCATCTATCACTTGAGGGAAATTTTATGGCAGGAAAAGTGAGCCCAACATACAGTAGCCTACTCACTGGTTACGTAGAAGTAGATGAGACGCTCATCTTTGCCAATTTTGTTCTCTGCAGAACACTTGTACAGGAGAGACACACTGGCGTTGCGAATTTGCAGCCGGCTCACTGTCTGTGATATGAGAAAGAGTGGAGCAATGAAGTTGGCTGTCAAGTGCTTTTGTGAGTAGACACCTGCTTGATTGTGTTGGCAGGTTAGCACAAAGCAAACTTTCCTCAGATGTGACTAAACGCAGCATGACTTTGTGTGTGTCTGTGCGCGCTTGTATTCATACACTCATGTTAATTTATTTTTGTTTTATCTGCAATGGTTTCCTCTTCTGTGCAGAGGACGTGAAAATGTGTGTGTTTACATGTAACCCTTGCAGGAAGCCTGCAGAGGAAGACCGTTCTAAATATTTCTACTGTGGAAATGGCTCTTGATTGACAAATTTGGTCATGGAGCTCAAAAATTCGGGACGCTCCCACAGAAACATTTGACATTCACCACATTTTGCACTGTACATAAACAAGTGTGGCAAGTCACACTTTTTTTTAACCTTTTGTCGTCCATCCATGACTTCTACAGATGTTTCAATGGGCTCCAATTCATTCACAGCCCCTTCTAAGCAAATATCCTGCCAGTCTGGAATCGGGTCACTGCGGCCCTTTCCGTCTGGTCGGACCCTGGAGAGAAACACATTGATGACGTCTCCCCTCATTGACATTCACAGTATAGAGTGGACAGTGGGGGATATGAGACCCCCCCCACACACACATGAATGAGTTAGTGGTTTGAATAAAAGGGACAGGCTAATATGACTGAAGAAAAGATACGTGTCAACTTGTTTGACCAGGACAGTAGAAAAGGGAAGTAAAACTGTTAAGCTCAAGAGAAGGTCAACAAAATTTACTTAGGATTGGCCTTGAAATGAGATGAAAATCTGACCTATGCGGACACACTTGGGATGCCCACGCAAAACTTGAAGATGTATGGTACGGCCTGAAGCCCGTATGAAGCGGAAATGAAGCCTTGTTGGAAGATAGTGACCAAAGGTTAATAATAAAGAAATATAGGAATAGTATCACCTCAGGTTAAAGGAATATGAAAAAGCCCAACAATTTGCTATGCATGGTTGTGGAAAGAAATTATTTGATCATACCAAGGGATTGAGAACAGATGGAGAATGGGGGGGAGCCCAAGGCGGGGAAATATATGCCTGCTAATAAATGTGTGTGAAAGAACAGTTGGGCTCGGTGTGATTTATACTGTAGTAGTCAAATATGAGTTCACAGTGAGGTGGTTGCATTTCCAGCACATTAGCATATGTGTGGTTTGTGTTGTTATAAAGCAGGAAGGATGCTGGATGATGTAATGGAGCAGGGAAGGATCCGAGAGACTGACTCGAGCTTCTGTCTTTCCCCTCTTCATGCACTGCATCCCGCTCTATTTCTTTTCTGTGGACCAGTCAAAACTGTCCATTGAAGATTATGTTTTCTCTTACGCTCGGCTGCGGGTATTGTTGAGGACATACGGGCCCCACTTCCTCCACTGCCAGGTGATGGTGGGAGCTGGGAGACCATCGGCGGTGCACGTTAGCGTCTGGCCACTGCCGCTGGGGTAAGGACTGGATGGCTCTGCCACTTCTTTCTCACTTATCTGTGGGGCAACTGTGGGAGAGGAGAACTGGCTAAAGTAAAAGTAAATTTTAAAAAAATTACAGTAGGCTGTTCTTACAGAGGTGGGAAGTATCGAAGAACGTGTACTTCATTCCTGTACTTAAAGGGGAAATCCAGTGCTTTTCATGAACAGTGTATCCAATAGGTCATGTAATATGTACACTATTTTGACAATGTGATGTTAAATCCTCTCACATTTAATAGTGCTTTGAGAAGATTTTTATCGACAATTATGAATTTTCAGGGGCGCTGCCATTTTCGCGAGTCACATGACCTACGTGTGCGGATGTGACGTGTACTGTGCCGCAACAAAGGCTCGATTACGTGGGACACCATTTATACCCAGTGCCAATTTCTCGTATTTATCCTCATCTGATGAAGAAATAGCAGTATCGGTTGATCGGGAAGACGGAGGAATACTTCCATACAGATTTGAACCTGTTGCTGTAAATGTCGAATATTCGGACGGGAATGACGCGGAGTCTGACGAGCGAGCTCTGGCAATGGGCCGCGAGCCGAGCTTCCAGGCGCCAGAGGCCGTTAGCCCTGGACACCGAAGCTAGGCTAAAGGCCTCCGCCGCCACTGAAGCTTGGCTAAAAGCCTCCCCCGATGTCGAAGCTTGGCTTGCATCCCGCCGCTGGAGCTCGCGGCCTGCCTTCTGCGGCGGCGGAGGCTTTTAGCCAAGCTTCGGTGGGGTCGGAGGCCTTTAGCCTAGCTTCGCTGTCCGGTGCTAACGGCCTCTGCTGCCGGGAACCTCGGTTCACGACCTCGCTCGTCAGACAATGCGCCATTCCCGTCCAAAGAACCATCCGCGGCTGCCGGCCCGGAGCTCCCGGGGGCCTTTGTTTAGGCACTTATGTCGCCTGTAGGCCTCTGAGTATTCAGACTCTGTCATTCCGCCTGACGAACAATCCAAATATTCAACATTTACAGCCACAGGTTCAAATCTGTATGGAAGTATTCCTCTGTCTTCCCGATCAACGGTTACTATTATTTCTTCATCAGATGAGGATAAATATGAGAAATCAGCGCTGGGCATAAATGGCGTCCCGTGTAATCGAGCCTTTGTTGCGGCACAGTACACGTCACATCTACACACGTAGGTCATGTCACTCGCGAAAATGGCAGTTCCCCTGAAAATTCGTAATTGTCAAAAAAATCTTTTCAAAACACTATTAAATGAGAGAGAATTTAACATTACATTGTCAAATTAATGTACATATTACATGACATATTGGATACACTGTTCATGCAAAGCACTGGATTTCCTCCTTTAAGTAGATTTTTTTTCAGTAACTGTATTTACTTGGATTTTTTTCGCCTGACTTTTTTTAATTGTAGCGTATGTACGTTCTCCTCCTGACATTTTAAAAATGAGCTTGTCACTTTTAAAACCTAACGTCAGCGATGACGCTGCATAAAAATCAGAAATCTGCAAAACTAATTAAGCGAGTCAAGCGCATAGACTTTAAAGATAGATGTCCCCTTTGAGCTTCGTGTCTACGGGAAGATTAAGATAGATCGGGCAAAATGTCAGCACACTCCATATACTTAAGCTAGTGGAGGCAATGAGTCGGCGCATTCCATGTTTGATGACTTCACAAAACAACAAAAATAAAATGCATTCACATTGTGTCGTCTATGGTTGCGCACCCGTCGTGCAATCATATCAGGGGAAAGCTGAACTAAGAATAAACTTTCATCGGTAAGACTTATTTTTGGCTCTTGTAAAGCACCTTCAATGAATGAACCATGTTAGCATTTCGGAAAGCTAGCTTGTTGAAGGTTGGAAGTAAATTGTTTCAGGTTTGAGCATTAGTTGCCCACGGCTAAAATGAAACAGTTGGGGGAGGGAACAAAAGAAAGTAGCCATAATTTGATCATTTTAACTTTTTCCCCATCAGACTGTAAGTAAAGTAGAAGTGCTAAGAAGAAACTGCACTACCTGTACCGCCATCTGCGGGCGATTCTCAATCAGCCCGTGAGGAAGTTCGTTTGCTTTGTGAAAATCACTTTCGGCTTTCTCTCACACTCCTTTTCTACCATAGAAGCCCAATCAGTCGAGATAGACGGCCACTCCACACTGAGTCTTGGGTCTGCTTGAGATTTCCTTGCACCTGTCACCTACTGCTTGCTTATGTGGGGTTCAGATGTTTATTTGATAATTTTTTTTATGGGTGAGGAGCGTGGTCTTTGACTTGCTCCATGTGTAAAGCTGTGGTGATTTGGCTCATTATAGATCAAACTGAATTGAATTCTTCAACCAAAATAAACTCACTCCATGGGGAATGGGCATGACTTCCAAAATCTCTTTGTTTTTGTAACTTTGGCTTTCCCACAGTCTGCACTTCTTTTAGTCATTTGTTTTAATTTCTTCCCCAAATGACTTGATCACCCCACAAAAACTAATAAAGCTCACCTCGGGCCAATATCAGTTTAAAAAGTTAATGCGAGATATCGTAGATGATCTCTGGATATGTTCTTAGTCTCTTGTGCTTCAGAAACTGAATTGACGCAAATGCCTTTGAGCAGAGCTTTGGCAGAGTCTTTCCCACTGTGGCTGTTTTGGTTATTTCAACGTTCAGAGCTTTTCAACTTATCTCACCCTGTGAAAAATAATAGCTGTCATCTTGGCTGTAATAGTCCCATAGACTAAGTCATTTCTCTTTGCATGTTTGAAATTGCACTAATTCTGTTGGTCACCCAAAATGCTCAGAACTGCCTGGATCTTGTCATCGAATCAGCTGTCCACCCTCTTTTCCTCCATTCTTACAAGAACTTCTTTTAACGGACACACACAGGCGTACATGTCAGCAGTTAAAATGTGAAAGCAAAATGCCATGACATGTTCAACCATTCATCGTGCATCAGCCCACACTCTCAAGACCTATGAGAACTTACAGAAAGGGCATCGAGGCGAGGAGGAAATAAGTCTGCCACCGAATATGGGTAGCTTTGGTTGGAAATACAGTGGAGTGAATAAAAATACCAGGGTAAATGGGAAGGTTCAAGTTCAGTAAAATAAAAGGGCCCCTTTGATAAAAACTCCTGTTAATAACTGATTAGCGGATTTACTCTAAAAGGTGCTGCCCACTTTTACAAGCCTGTATATAACATTCTCCCACCCAAATAGAAGATAAACTTCCATCAAATTACCTTAGATATGCAGTACAGCATGTTCAAAACAGGAAAATCATAACTTTTGTCATACATTGCTATTGTGATTTGAATAAAAGCTCAAAGTGTGGTGGAGATTTGTCCTTTGTCAACTCTTCCTCTAGGAACAGGATTGTTTTCATGGCCCCTTCATCCAGAATAAAACTGGGGGCAAGGGGATGTGCAACTCATTTCCCCACCTAAAAGGGTATCTATTGCATATTCAGTTTTATTCTCTTGTCAAACATTTTAGATTGAAACTATTTTTCCCACAAATAAGAAAACACACACACAATCTGCTTTGCCACACAACCACATTTGGCGAGCGGTTACCATTGACAACGAGTGTGATGTTGAGTCTCCTCTCCAGGGCAGCTTCACTGTTATAGAGCACCACCATGTAGAGGCCAGCATCCCCGGGACGAACATCCCTGATCTCCAAGGCATGGTTAAGGTGAATCTTCATGCGCTTCATCTTGAACTCGGGTCTCTCGTTAATCAGCTTTCCGTCTCTGTACCTTTTACGCACAACACAACAGAGTACAGCTGCTCCAGTGCCTCCCGTTGAGGTGCACTCCCCTAATTAAGTGGGTAATTCTCAAGGTGGGGAGGCGTAATTATGCTTTTAGAAACTGCTGTTAGACTTAATGGACACAACGGGGAGCCTCAACTTACCATCGTGTTCCAGGCGTGGGGAAGGCAGATACATTAACATGCAATTTGAATGACTTCTGGCCGGATGTTACCTCCACCGAGGGTCCGCTCCTGTAGTCCAGGGTTATAAATGGCTTTTCTGGGATAAAAGAGAAGATATTCTACTTCTCATGTGGTATAAAGTGCAGCGAAAATAACTTTGTTGACGATAACTGGTGAAATAACTAAAGGGAAGGACATGTTTAAATAATGACCAGCAGTTGAAAACATCTGCGGTTGAATTTATTTTCAAGTATGACTCAATTTCTTCCAAAGCAATTTTATATTGAAGTCTTAAGTATCCATCAATCAATTTTTTTGATCGGGCTCGCCCTCAGTAGGGTTGTGGGTGAGCTGGAGCCATTCCTTGTTGACTTTAGGCGACAGGCAATTTAGAACCTCAATGAATGCGAATATGATTTTGGAACGTAGACAGAAGCCGGAGCACCCGGAGAAAAGCCATACAAACATCGGGAGACGTCCAAACTCCACACAGGAAGGCTGCAGATGACATTTGAAACCCAATCCTTGGAACTGTGAAGCAGACGTGCCAACCACGAAGTGTGTGCTGCCCAGACTAAATAACAAGAGTTCCAAGATCCAACCACGACAACAACACATAGTAGAGAAATACTGTAGTTGAAAGTTAGCCTCTTTCTAGGTGTCAGATCCTGATCCAGCCATTTGGATCAGATTACCCCAACATATGTTAAATCGTCTTTGACAGTGTCTGTTTTCTTTTGGTTGCCTCACTAGGATCTTTCTAAATCTATTACACTGATGTTGCAGCTGCATTCACCTGAAAACTAAAGCCTCATTTGTTTCACTTTGTTACACTCTTTCTACACTATTTGTTACACTTCTATGTTGTGTAACTTTTTTTTTTTTTTTTTTTTTTTTTTTTAAATACAGGTTGGTACCCTCTCCAGCACTCAAAAAGTACAAAGGTATGTTTTCAAACTATCAAGCTTTGGTAAAGATAGAGTACCTTTGGCTGTACTGACCACTAAACCCCAAGGAATTCTTTTCTGACGGACCCTTACTATCTTAATATTCAACGCGCTTATCAAGAAGTGTCAAAACAATTGTAAAATGATTCACATTCACACCATTGGGCAATTTAGAGTTTTGTATAGAGTAATCCAAACATTTTGTATTTTTCTTTTAAGACAGCATGCCATGTTTAGGGAATGTCTCACAGTATGTATCAGAACTCCTCTTTCAGATGCCAGTATCATACTGAGCATAATAAGCCAATTTTCCTCAATTGCCTCGAGGCATAGATAATAGGGAATGACAACATATTAATATCACAGCATATCATTAGCTCTCACCATCAATATCAATGCATCAGGGATTAATATTGCTGCTGCTTCATGCTGTCTGTTGTTTCCAAGATCACTGTATTATGTTGTTCACACTATCCTTGGCAAGATAGAATAAAATTCAATGCTCTATACTCCTTATCGTTGTTACCGTTGCAGGTGAGCTGAAACCCAACCCAGATGACTTTCGGTGAGAGACAGGATACATCCTGCATTGGTTGTCAGTCGATTGCAGGGCACATACAGACAGACTGTCATTCACATTGACGCACTTTTAGAAACTTCATTTAACCTAACACATGATTTTGGAATGGAGAAAGCCACAATACCCAAAGAAAATGCCTCACAGACGTGAGCTCAAATTAAAGTATTTGCTTCCATGAGTCCACACTTGGATTGAGTTAGTTACTTCTCCACAATGGACCTTTCCGACCTGTCAATCTCGCGTACAATAATAGCTAATCAGATAGTCACATTGTCTTAACCCCTGGCTTGATACGCCTCTCTCGCCATATTGTCCCAGAAGCAATGCTGGCTGTCAGTAGTGTGCGCTTGGAAAATGTTAATGTTACGAAAAAAATGGTCCTCAGATAGACTTGGGGAACGTGCCATTCTGATTAAAGATATCCTGCTAAGTTACAAGGGGCCCGGTTGATTCATTTTCTAAAGCCTAAAACACAGTTGACGAAGTGTCTACAATGGATTAAGGCTCGCGGAAGACCCCACGTACAACTAATGTGAACAATATCAACAAACACATGGCTGTATGTTCGAAGATAAGTGAGGGAGAAGTAACTTCTCTGAGTTTGATTGAATTATTATCAGTGCTTTATACATAACAGGAGTCCAACTTTCACTTTGTTAGTGTATTGCTGACCTGCTGAATGAAGTGTGTAATGTTTTATGCCCAAGAGTCGCGTTAGGGATATGTAAATGTGCGATGTCATGCATGAGAAATGTCTATTTGCCTATTTGTATCACATCGGAGTTTTAAGACATAGCACTGGCTTCCATTACGAGCCAAGTCAAATGAATTACTTTATTATTATTATTATTTATCACTTATAAAGACTACAATGATATTACTTGTGATCTTTCCAAGTAAAAAGTACTCACCCTGCTTTATATCCGCAGTACGATTCCACTATTTTATCCTGTTGGATTTCAATATGTAGTTTGTGAGGCGTCAAACCTTTTTGCATCGATCGCAAATATTTCGCAGTAACTCTGACACTGCGTCCTGCTCCGTCCAAAATGTTACTTCCATGTACATATCCTTGTGTGAAATAGTCGAGAACTCTCTGTAGAACTCTCTTGGACAAGTCTGACGCATTTGGCAAAAAACATACGCCAATATTATCTGGAATACGTGATAGAGAATTGACTTCAAGCATGTTCTGTTCAGTCGCCATTTTGAAAGCTTGTGGGACATGGCCAAGGGGGTGGAGCTTAAGCTCGCCATCGGAAAGGTCCATTAGATAGTGTATCGGTAAAATTTTATATCTAATGTATATAAACATTTGTCTACATGTACTTGGCTGGCAAGCAGTTCAGGGTGTATCCTGGCTTCTCCCCAATGACAGCTGGAATTGGGTCCATCACTCAAGCAACAATTGTGCGGATAAGCATCTCAGAAAATGGATTAGAAGAAAAATTGTTATCCAAACAATGCAACGGTATGTCAGTTTGGTGATCCAACAATATTTTTTTTCTATATAAGAATGCCACTCCAGCTGTCATGAGTGTGTACACACCGTGAACTATGACCTGCATTGTTTTGGTCTGCGTGGAGTCCATGCTCGTGACGTTGCAGGTGTATGGACCAGTGTCCGTAGCAGAAGCGCTCTGAATTGTCAGGATGTTGACTACTTCTGTGGCATGAGGCAGTGTATCTCGACGGTATTTAATGTCTACGGAGTTGTTGGTCTGAGAAGAGGAAACAAGACGATGAGTTTAGTTAAACATCCTGGAAACTTGGTGATGCGATATGAGGCAACCAGATTTCTGGCAATCTTTGCTAACCTGTTTTCCTGGATAGGACCACTCGATGGTCACCCCAGTGCTGAACTCTATCTGCACTGTGCAGTTCAGGGTGAGGGTCTCCCCCGCTAACATCTCCACAGGCTCCTCAGGAAACAGCTTGACATCGTAAACCTGACTTCCTGTCCGGGAAAGACAGAGGGAGGGATACAGGGAGGGAGGTCACGGTGACATTGTCAGCACTTTTTCCTTCCTCACGCGACCAAAGGAAATGGCTGTCTTTGGACTACAGGAACCATCCTACTCTACACAAGCTCACAGTATTTCCAGTGATGTGTCAAAGGTACTGACATTACGAGAATGATGTGAAGTCTCAATTGAAGATAAAAGAGAAACCGCAAGAAATGCTTGTACACTGTCCATTGTGGTCTTTAGTCATACCATTGTGATTGTTTTTTAGCAGTCTATAAATGTCACGGCTAATCCTCGCTCCCCGTTCTCTCTCCTGACTCAAGGTTCAAAGGACAGCAAGGCTTATTTCATAATTCAGGTTTTTATTATTGACTAAAATTCTCGGCAACACTTGGCCAACATCAGCATGACACATCCTGCAACTAGTCTGGCCTTCAAAACACTCTCTAAACATGCTAGTAAAATAGCATCTCCCCAAGGTGGAAGGAGGGGAGGGGGTAACCTTTTTTTCCCCCAACAAAACAAGCCTAATGGTTGAGTGCCTGTGGAAGTCTTACATTCTGCTTGTCTCACACTCAGACTCCTCACTGTCGACATTTTTGTGTGTCTCTTTCCTAAAAACAATTGTCTCCCAAGTCTTTTAGTTGTCTCTGTGGCATACTCACCTTGCTTCTCTTCACCTTCCTCATCATCTCAATGTCTGCCTCATGCTTTTATTTGTCTTTATAAGGCAATAATTGGTATAAAAAAAAAAAGAAAGGAAAGAGCCGTTGTTCCAGCAAGCCAATTTAGATCCAGTATAACCTTCATTATGCTTACAGTTGCCGCATTTATGGGCTTCCTTAGTATTGTGTTGTGGTAATGCTAGCTAATAGTGGGTAGAATGTACCCCTCTGACCGAACTACTCGCACTCCCCAGGCCCCCTCAATAAGATTCTTCTAGCACGATCACTGCTCAAACCACAAGTGTGACTTTGTTTCTTTCGTTCTTCTCCTTTGAATCTGTGCCGGTAATGGCACACGCTTTTGGGGAAATAACATAAAATAAATGGAATTGGCAGCAATAAGGACTAATTGAGATGCACAATGATAGCATTTTAATTGTTCAACAACTGGTTTCATATTTGGGGAACAGTCATAGAATTGGATCCGTTGTGTTTTTGTAGCTTTATAGCCTAAAATTGGAATGTTCCGTCAATATGTAACTCGTGCTATGAGGCATATTGTTAAGCATTTGACCATTTATTTTGAGGAGGTCTCGCCTTAGACAATACTGTGATCTTACACGAGTTGTCATCATAAACGTCTAAACAAGCATTCCCCAGATTTAGGATTCGAGCACAAAACATGTTTGTGCTCAATTAATAGTGGACGGCTTCTCTTCTTTTATCACACAGCAATATAGGATAGTTCATGAGACATGTCTGAAATTAATGTCTCTTTTCATACCTTATTACATGTTCATCTCAATAAATTAGAGTATTGTAGTAGTAATAGTAGTACTGACCGGGATTTGAACCCCAATACTCAGAACTGTGAGGCCAACGCTTTACAGCTGCACCACTGTGCCTCCCCAATTCAGTGTCATATCAAGTAAATCCAAAAATTTGGTGGTAATGGACCCAAAAAGTGTGTTCCCACGTTTGATAAAGGTATAAAATTCATGACATACATTTTCAGTTTAATTAGTAAAACATTTTTGTACAATATTCGGATTTATGAATATACAACCCTACAGCTGTATTTGATGCATTTTTTTTTTGACCATTTGAGTTTCCACTTGCGTTATTAATCTTTAAAAAAATGTGTGTAATCCTGCTCTGTACTACAGTTACATTAAAAACACAATTAGTATTCCAAGAATACAATAATCGCCCTTGTCAGCACAATGTCTTTTCCTCATATTACCATAACATTGATGAATGCTCTTGAAAATATTTTAAGGACAATTAAGTCTGCAAACAATTATAGATCACTAAGCAGTACTTAATGAGGAGGCAATGTTTTTGTTGTGCGGGTTGCAGTGTCTCATCACAGCTTTCGGCGACATGGCAGTGGCTCATTTTCAGTTGCGTCCATTTTATTGTCTAATCTAATTTCATCAAGATCAGAAGTCTGAGGGATTGATTTCAGGTCACTAGAACGTTGTACAGTTTAAGGTCTGTGGTGATTATTACATATTAGAGAGGAAACGTCACTTTTAGTTTTGTGTCTTGGCCGAACTTCATATGATATCTCCTTGGGTTTTATTTTGCAAGATGCATTCAGACGCACACTTTTATTTATCGGACTTACTGTGTATATGCTTCTGTGCTGCTATTTTGATTAGCAACAGTCACGATGGGCTCTGCAGTTAGCGAGTTAATCTCCATGTATGAACCGAGGTAATTATATTTTTTTATCTCGTTAGATGGAGGTATTTGTCTTAAGTGGACAATGCACCCACCGACTAATTGTGACGCAGCATCCGTTAGATGGTGACTATTTGTGTAAATATGGTACTTTATGTCGAGAGAACTGTCTGTATCAATTTTACAATGGTACCAACATTTGACCTGAAAGACCTTAGGTTTGCTTTTAATCCAATAGTTAATCATTAGTACATTATTAAAATTCTGCAGGTACTTCCCTTAATGAAAATGACATTCCATAATCGCACATTATTCCCCACGCAGTCACCTCATTCTCTGTTATCTTGAATTGGTGCAGGCAGTGCATATTTCACATGCTCTCTTCCAAGTCACCCTCATTCATTGGTATTCCGTTGCCTCTTCCACCATGCACACAGCTCCTGGCTGCTTATTTACCTGCAGTGTGGATCAGGTAGTTAGCCGAGTGGTACTCTTTGCCTCCGAGGACTGCCATGCACGAAAACCCAATGAGCGTTGGTTCGGCGTCAATTATGTCTCTGGGAATGGACCAGCCTCGCTTGTTGTCCCAGGTCAGACCCTTTTTGTCCAGCGGGTTGGGGTACTGAGATCATAGAACAAGAACAAGCTATTAGATGCTAAGTCGGCTGGTATGAGAGTGACAAAAATTTGCATCCTTGCACAAACCGGATTGAGTGTAACATTGAGGTCCGGCACAGTGACCAGACACGGCACTATGATGTCTGTCGAATAGCGTGTGATAAAAATGGTCTTCAGGTTGTTGTCATTACCCTCGTCCCTCCTGAGGAAAGGCTGTTCGAGATCTGGGTAGAGATAAAAAAACACCGGGTCATTATTGAGTCGCCCTTATGGCAGCTGGGATAATGGCAGCCATTACAGTGAGCCAACTATACCGCAGCCTATAAATTACCCCAAAGGGCACACTGCACAGGAGCGCTATTGAAATGACTACAATATGCGTAAGCCCACTGTGTCCCCCTCATATATTTTGATTAAATCTCCAACACCTTGATTCTCTTCCTTTGGTGACTCGGAGCTAATATGCCATTAATGTTATGTCCCCCATTTACTTCACAGCTGTTATTGCTGCAAAAGCTCATATTGCCGCAGCATGAGTGCACACTATCACGCTTATCGCTAGCGCTTTGCCGCCAGCGCCATGAGCTGTTGTACGCCAGCCACAGATAATATATTGCTGCTGAAAACAATTTCTTATTTTTTTCATATCAGCTCCATTTCTTTTATTGCCGGAACCAAATTTGGAGAGTCAAAGAAGGCGCCTGTGAAGGGTTATACACCCGAATAACGCACAACTCTTCAGAGGCAATGACGAAGCTGCATTGTGGAAGAGGGGAAGTGAGGACTTTGAGTGAGTGTGGGTGTATGTTGTCCAGGGCAGACAGGTTAAAGGGCCACCGTCTAGCAGCTGGTTAACTGCGTCCACATGCGCCCCCATCTCATCCCGCCTCTCAGCAGTTTTTAATTGATGGCTGCAGCTTCATCTGTTTCTGATCAGCTCCCCTGCTTAGACGTGTGGAAGCTGTTTTGGCACCTTGTCAGAGGGCATAAACAGACATTTCGCATGAGCGGACTTCCCTGATCCATTCCCCACTTCATCTGTCTTTTCAGTACAAGCAGCACGGCAAGGGAGCATTTCAGCTGGCTTCTGAAATTAATACAGTTAAAACTAATGTACTTCAAGATCTTACGTCAGATGAACACACAAATATCAGATGTCAGTGTTCATTTACAGGGATTCACACTTGTGATACCTGAAATGAACAAATTAATGCTGCAAAGTCAAACTAATTTCTCCGAAGCATCACATCTGAATTAGTCGCCATCGAAACAAAAAGCAAAAGTCTCAAGAAATAACTTTTAACGTGATGTTTTAAAGTTGCTTTTTGTAAAACTTTATTTTTTTTTTGTTTCACTTTTGTAATCATAAGGTTAATGCGGGCTTTGATTTGCTCTTAATTTAAAATATTTTTCATAATAATATGGATTGATTACTACTAATATGAATAATAGAAATCAAATGAATTGTTTTCAGGATCAAATTAAATGTTTACAGTACAGTACATAATCTTACACTTTTTGAGAGAACTTCAAGAAAATTTCAGTCAAGTTTAAACTATCAGTGGGGCACATTATTTTATGTTTGCTATGTTATGTGAAA
The DNA here is from genome assembly GCF_019802595.1 of Syngnathoides biaculeatus. Taxonomy (NCBI): domain Eukaryota; kingdom Metazoa; phylum Chordata; class Actinopteri; order Syngnathiformes; family Syngnathidae; genus Syngnathoides; species Syngnathoides biaculeatus. The sequence continues at coordinate 23,873,952 of NC_084650.1, read as the reverse complement.
TAATGACTGGACCTAGTAAAATCTATCTTATTTACAAACAACACGAAAATATTACACAAAGTGCAGAGCCACATTGTGCTGACCAAATTTGATAGGTTTGTAGTTAGAAGAATTTGGGGATGCATGAATTAAGTTTAATATTGTGCCAGACAAAGTGAATTCAAGAGAGACAAGGTTCTCAGTGAAAGTCATTTTTCACTCATAATCATATCTGACATTTTTGTCTTCTCAGTAATTCCAATGGAATTGTCTTGAGGGTGATGTATTTGTAGTAAACCAAACCTTTAGATCATGTTATTAATAACATAGAAAATAATCTCCTTTATACAAAATATGATTGGAGCTGCCTGAGCTTGCCTTTATCAACCACGCTGAATCTCTAATTTCCGATCGGTTAGTCCAAATGGTCTCTGGGGTCTGACTGATGCCAAGTGACCAAATGTGTTTCTAATAACGTGGAAACAGCTTCGATGTTGAAACGATATTCAAATGGGAGAAGTGTTTTGGTCGAAGGGCTGATGTTCTTTTTGTGCCCCTTAACTCCCAACGAAACAGAGAAACTAAACACCAGGGCAAGATGGTTCAGCCAAAGATCTGCTGACTGTTTTAGGCAGGAGGATATTTGATTTCCTCACCAAGAGAACACATTTACAAGGAACAGATAAAGTCGTTAAAAAAACATACATTGTGATTTCTGGATTTTTCTTTTTAGATTTTCTCTCTCACAGTGGACATGCACCTACAATGAAAATTTCAGACCCCTCCATGATTTCTAAGTGGGAGAAATTGCAATATAGCAGGGTGTTCAAATACTTATTTTCTTCACTGTATCTCAAGGCACCATTGTAATATTAGAAAATGCAAAAGTCTCATTGCTTTGCATGGGCCTATCAGAACGAAATATGCTTTTACCACTACATTGGACAAATTTATTTTAGCAGACTGAGGGCAGCAAAAACAGCTGCAGCAAAGATGAGACTGGAGAATATAAGATCACACCTAAGAAAACCTAAGCGGTATCAGGGTTGGTTAATTGTGTCCTGTTCTTGTCATTTACGGATACTGTCTATATTCAAAAGTAATTACACAGTGACAAGCAGTGAGTTTACATGACCTATATAGTATAAGCTTGGTCTACTTGGAACTGTTTCTGAACAGGTACCAAAAGTAGCGTCAGGTGTGAGTGGAAGGTAATTAACCCCTCCCCTCCACACACACACACACACACACACACACACAACACACACACACACAACACACACACACACACACACCTGAAAATGAATCCATGCATGTCTGTGCATATTTGCGTGTGCTTGTGACAGTGCAGAATGGAGACTCACCCCTGACAAAGACGTAAGTGCTAACAGCTGTGGTGCCGTCAATGATGGCCTTTACGTCCATGTAGTAGCAACGATAATAACCGGTGTCCCGTGCCTGCACTCTGGTCAGGATCAACGTCTTGCAATATGGCATCCCACGTTGACCTGGACACTCCTTGACAAGGACTGCCCTCTCCCCCTGGGGCCTGGAGAGAGGGGCCTGGTCCTGACGCTCACTTGCCTTCTGTCCCACCAGAGACACGTCCGGCCATGCCCAAGTTAAAATGCGTTGCCCCCTGAGGAGAGCCCAATAAAGGTCATATGCAAGTTCACTTCAAGGTGAATGTAAAATAACAATGATGTTAATTTCAACAGCATTGAAGTGTCAGTTGTAAAATGTCGACGGTTTAAACCTACAGTAGTCGAAATGGTTTGCATGTGTGAGTGGATGCCTGTCGGGTGTGGCCTGTAATTTCCTCTGTGCATCGATCCATGCATCCCTGTTTGTTTAATGGCTTAAACTGAGTTACATGAGCACATTTAAACCTGCAGGCACCATGTGAGCGCTCTTTCCGCCTACACATGTCCACATTTGCGGACAGTTCCAAATGATGATGACTGGAAATAACTCTGGAAATGGAGATAAAAGTATTCTTTGGGCTATTTTCCAGGCATTGTGTAGGGAAACTTTCTGGATCATTTTTCTTTATAAAAATGCAATCGACCCTGAAGACTTTCCCTGAAGATGCAGAAATTTTGCAGGAGAAAGACCATATAAGATCCATGCTGGGAAAACCAAATGATTCCAAAGAAGCCGATTTCCAAACTGCTAAAGAAAAGGTGAACAATTGACAGCAGAATGCATCGATATAGAATGATAACTGTCCTGTTGTTCGAATTAATTCTCATGTTCATTGAATTTTAGGTGGAAAAAGTATCCATTTTGAAAATATTTTTGTTTGTTTGTTTTCTGTCAGCCTTGACTTTCTATTCAGGCCATTTTCTTCCTGATAAAGAGTAGACCTGGTCATTTCTGTGGACAATGGAAATTCTATGTCGTTGCTCAACTGATTGTCATGGAAGGATGTAGTACGCAACCAAATAGCATGTCCAATTACAATGCTTTCAAGGGTGGATTCTGTCTAACGCACTCGCCATTTGACTGAAATAGCTGGAGAAAAACGGTGATAAAATTGCATGCCTTGAATAATACATTGCATCACTGGATGTTGATGTGAAGTCAAAGTCTGATGCAGCTGTCATGTAACAAAAACAATTCATACACAAATACTGCTGCTGCCAAAGCGCAACACACACACATACCTGCATGTGATGGTGAGTGTTTGATGGACCGGAATCACAAGGTCGTCTCTGGTGCTGTCAAGGATAGGTGGTGTCATAGAAAAGCCGATCACTAGGACTGCAGAAGGGAACAAGAAACCTCTGTTGGATTCACGTCACCTACATGTAGGATCAACTGTTTTCATGGAACTGTTGCAATGCTGTCAAATGTCAGACACACTTCAAGAACCTGACAGCGGCCCAGATGGCAAGTTGTACAATTACATTTACAAGCTTTGAGGAAATTTAGGGTTAATAGTTTCCGGGCTTTCGCGCCGAGAATCATTCAGATGGACAAACCGTTGGTCACACAGCACTCTTTGAAAAGATCCCACAGACCGTTTTGCCAATGGCAAGAACAGAATTCGTTACTACGACGATGATGATGCAGCAAATAAACGCGAGCGCAAACTGCAAAGCGTATGGAAACTCCCACCAAAACGACTTGGATTGTGTTTTCCTTGGTGGAGTTCCTCACCAAGCATTGAATTACACTTGTCAGGTAGCGGCTCAAGCAGCACATACTGTACATCACTGAGCACAAATACCGCTCAGCCCCCACCGTGTCGACAACGTCACTGAGCAGTCTATTTTGTGCTGCTGATCAGAAGTTAACTCTGTTAGCAAATCCTAATCTGTGTATTTAATTCCTTTCAAAGCAGATCGGATTACTTTTTGTCTTTTACATAGTGTTTCAGACGAGTCTGGCTGTGTTTAAAAGTGGCAGATTTTCACCCAACCGAGCTGCTAATTCATAGAGAAGAAACTTGGCGTGGGATTTACTTTTTGGTATAACTTCACACTTCTACAATTTATTCACTGTAGCATTTAAAGTATATCAACAACAACAGCAGCAAAATTCCTTTGAGACCTCTAACCTTCCGTGTGGGCTCAGGTGTGTGCCATAAAAAGTATACTGGCACTCTTTGTCACTCGCTGGATGAATTTTAATCAAAAAATGGGAACATGAAAATCAAAGTACAGCACGTAAAGGACTCCACTTCTGCATGAAAATCATTCAATCTCCCAAAAAATATATAAATATACGCTATGCAAATTCAAAAAAACAAATATACTCCACAAAGAAGAAAGGACGTTCTCCAGCCTTTTCTGCACAAAAACGTTTAGACCCTGTATGAATCCTCACTGTCACATTATTCCTATTGTTGAAAAAAAACACAAAATTTTCTTTTTTTCTGGTTTTCGTGAATATATTTATTATGGACTTGCAACAAAGCCAAAGTATCATCCTTGCTTCGAAGAGTCTTGCTCACAGGACGAGCTCCTACACACAGATGCAACAGTATCTTCCTACAAGTGGCCAAGGACAACTACATCATAACCAAAGAATATGCTAAATCATCATCGTACGATGTGCCACATCATCACCAAAACTGTACCTTTTTTCATTTCATCTGATCACCACTCCTTTTGACCTTGTGTGTTTTCTAATAAAAAAAAGGGTACATGAGAGGCTGGTTCAGAACGTGTTTGGAGACTGTTACTAGCCTGTCTCTCACATCCTCCTGATCAGAAGAAAGACGACTTCTTGTCCGTTATTTGTGCAACTATTCCAGCAAGTTAGGTGATAAACCTAACAAGAAGCCATGAGACTTTTCAAATGATAAGCTATGTAGGTCCTGCACTTCCATACCAGTACATTTGCTAATTCCACATCTCCAGAAGTTGAAGATGGCTTCATTTGTAGCTTATTCTGGACAAAAAAAAAGATATTACACAATTGGTGTCAAATGTACGGCCCAGTGACCACAGATGGCCCATCAGGGGTCTAATTCAGCACTTGGGGATTGAACATGTCAGCTGTAATTATTCAAGAAAACTAACTTGTTGGTTATTAACAATCCATACTTTTTTTGCTTAACTTGAATGGCGGGGTATTTGAAGCTTGTTACCAAATATTTGGCTCATAACACAAAGCTAAAAAAAAATGTAGGTGGGTTACTTGGAACTTACTCTAACGCTCTATTTGAAATATTTTGAATGTATACAGTGAAGAAAATGAGTATTTGAACACCCTGCCATATTGCATGTTCTCCCACTTAGAAATCATGGAGGGGTCTGAAATTTTCATCGTAGGTGCACGCCCACTCTGAGAGAGATAATCTTAAATAAAAAATCCAGAAATCACAATGTATGATTTTTTTAACGATATATTTGTGTGATACAGCTGCAAATGAGTATTTGAACTCCTGTCTATCAGCTAGAATTCTGACCCTCAAAAACCTGTTAGTTCGCCTTTAAAAGTCCACCTCCACTCCACCTGTGTGAGGTCATTAGCTGCATAAAGACACCTGTCCACTCCATACAATCATTAAGACTCAAACTTGTAACATGCCCAAGACCAAAGAGCTGTCCAAAGACACCAGAGACAAATTTGTACCACTCCACACAGTTGGAAAGGGCTACGGAGAAATTGTCAAGCAGCTTGGTGACAAAAGGACCACTGTTGGAGCAATCATTAGAAAATGGAAGAAGCTAAACATGACGCTCAATCTCAATCGGAGTGAAGCTGCATGCAAGATATCTCCTTGTGGAGTCTCAATGATCCTCACAAAGGTGAGGAATCAACTCAGAACTACACGACAGGACTTGGTCAATGACCTGAAAAGAGCTCGAACCACCTTTTCCAAGGTGACTGTTGGTAATGCACGAAGATGTCATGTTTTGAAATCAAGCATGGCACTAGCCAGTCTCCAAACCTAAACCCAATAGAAAATCTTTGGAGGGAGCTGAAACTCCGTGTTTCTCAGCGACAGCCCAGAAACCTGTCTGATCTAGAGAAGATCTGTGTGGAGGAGTGGGCCAAAATCCCTCCTGCAGTGTGTGCAACCCTGGTGAACAACTACACGAAATGTTTGACCACTGTAATTGCAAACAAAGGCTACTGTACAAAATATTAACACTGGTTTTCTCATGTGTTCAAATACCTATTTGCAGCCATATCACACAAATAAATCGTTAAAAGAAATCATGCATTGTGATTTCTGGATTTTTCTTTTTATATTATCTCTCTCACAGTGGACGTGCACCTACGATGAAAATTTCAGACCCCTCCATGATTTCTAAGTGGGAGAACTTGCAATATAGCAGGGTGTTCAAATACTTATTTTCTTCACTGTAGCTATACTCATTGCACATTGTCAGTATCTACAGTAAAAGATCTTGCCTAAATTTTGAGGCACTCATGGTTAGTGACTTTAGCGTTAGGTTAGCACCTTGCAGAATATTAACTATTTATAATATCAGTCTGGAAAGTTTTTTCCAAAAGCATATGGAATGAAACTCTGGCCCCTTGTTCAAACAGACAACACATACTAGTCTTTTTATGATACTGACCGTAATGTTTTAGTTTTTAAGAACATGCAGTAACGAAGATGAAGAGATCTGAGTGTTTTTCTCACTGATCTGGAGTGCAAGAAACTGTTGGAAAAATCAAGTTGAAGCACTCTGGTACTTTGTAAAAGTAGCTGCCATTATGTAAAAAGGTTGAAGACGCATCCTGAAGGCTAAGAACTATTTGTGCCCAATACTCTCTTATGCCCCTCCCTCTTATAGCGCTGTCTCCTTGGCAACGAAGCCACTGCCAAATAATGTAAAAATGAAAAGAAGCAAACACACAAGAAACATAGTCAGACAGTACTTAAAATCAAAGTCACTGTTATTCTGTAGACAGTATGATTTCCATTTGTTTGTTGATTTAGGAATACGGTACAAGAAAATTTGTAAGTGCTGAACTTCAAAAATGTGAGGCAGAAGTGCCCAATTACGCTTTGCTGCTCAAAAACTGTTCCACCCGATTTGTATCGCCAGTGCTTGAGCCTGTCAATTTAAAATTTTCTGAAAATATTTTGTTATTCACCACAAACCTGCTTACTAAAAAACAGACAAGAAAACACACACAAATACACTTCATGTTGTTTTCTCACTTTGATTAGAGGAATTTCCTTTTTTCTTTGGTGTTTCGGTTACATTTCTGCCAGCCCAACCCTAGCATTAAAATTGGTTTCATCCCTTCTATTTACATTATCAACCTGGAACCAGGACCTGGATGGACAAAGCAACATAAACGTAGTAATATTTATTTTTCTAACTTTTTCTTTCAACCTTGGTGGTTGCCATTGTATGAAATTATTCAACTTGTTTGGCTTTTGTTGACAATTAAGACAAGACCATTCTGTAACCACCTTCGCAAATATATCAAAAGCCTTCGAGTGGGAAATGGTGACAGGCTGTGAGTCTTTCCCAGCTTGAGTCCCGGCAGGCAACCCCCGCTGCTCCCTCACCAAATCCAAGCTCTGCTTCTGACAAGCAGAGCGGACCTAACTGTCTCTGGGCCGATGTGAACTTGCCACCAACCGGAGTCCCATCAGCACCCCTTTGCCATGCATAAGCTTTGTGTAATCTAATTCACACCAGAGACTCAGACACAAATGACAGACTGCCATTTAAAAAAATCATTCATTCGGGTAAATAGTCCCCACCACCACCACCACCACCACCACCATACCACTTCAGTCTTTTTAAAGTCGTGTTATTCAGTCGTTGCAGTCCAGTCCCAAATAGGAAACCCCCAGGCTACATTTAAACTATGTTCCCAGCGGCCCCGCCAATCTTGTTTGCTCGAAATGTACTGCACTGTGGTAGTCTATCACAGTATCTGTGACAGGGTGTGGGGGGTAAGGCTGTTGGGTCGTGGAAGCTGAAAGGTGCACCAAGCATTGGTCTGCCCTTTACCACAGACAGCAGTACACCCCTCTCCCGGTTCTCTGAATTTTCACATGTGCTGTCATGGCACATGCCGACACTCAAATATTGAATAACAGCGCAGTCGACTAATTCAGTAATCCATCTCTTGTATCAAAACATACAGAAGTTTCACATTACTATTATTTCTCATCTGCATCGTCATGACTTAAGCTTCAACTTTAAAGTTTAAAAATCTCACCGCCTTCCATTGCAATCACACAGCCTGTTACGTTTGGCCATCCCATCCCCCATGATTGATTCATGACCATCCCATTTTGTCTTTGGAGTCCTGAAACAGGGCTGCTATGGCCGCTGGGAACATAGTGGAAAGGTAACCTTAATTAGACCTGGTAAAGTAACTGCATAATTTTGGTGTACAGTGCCATTGGGAGGCTATTTTTGAACACAAACCTATTTTGTGGAAGCTTTTCCGCTTTAGTGCAACAAACAGCTTTCCTCATCACTTCCTACCGATTTCCACCATGCACTCTTGTACCCTTAAGCTTTACAGACTTCTTTAAAGAAATCCCAATTTACATGGTGTGAAATGTGTTAAGAACACAAAGTAGAATGTAACTGACCCAATTCTCCCTTATACCAAACAGTACTGGGTGTATTTTGGCTAATTATATTTTAAAGTAAAATTGGTTTTGCTGCCAAGGTAATATTAAAACAAAAACAGTCAGAAGTGCAGGCAAGAAAAATACAGAAGTATTTGATTCTTTAAAAGATAAAAAAGCAGCAAAGCCAAAGTTAATGTTGATCAATCCCGAACTGGCAAAATCCCAAACTGCAAAGGAAGGAGCAATACTGTACTACAGGAGATACTTGAACCCCAAATCTAGCAAAGGGAATGTGACAGAAGTAAAATAATATTAATAATAAAATAATAAGTAAAAAAGTAAACACTGACAGAAAGGAAAGGAGGTTGCTAATTGGTTAATATGGGTGGGCAAATTCAAAATAAAGCCCACACACAAACACAAAAATAGAAAGAAAATTCACATTCCCATTTTACAAAAGCTTTCACAGCATACCATCACACAAAAACTTTTATAAATAATGAAAAAGAAATTACTGACAAATTGACTTGGTACTCATTTTGAAATCTGTGCCTGTTTAATTGAGACAAACCTGACATAGTCCGTGGCTTATTGTAGTGTAAAATCACATCAGGTTTATTGTACCTTCTGTCAATCAACCAAAGAGCACCTAATTCTTATGCCTGTCATTATAGATTTTCAAAGCTACTGTATATTAGGTATTAATAAAAGGAAATGTATGACAAATTAAGTGAAAGTTGATAGTTTCCCGATCGGATGTAGTCGTTAGTGTCTTTTTGTCGTAAACCGAAAAGGTATGTTGCCAATTTGTCAAAGTGGGAGAAGTTTCCAGACACAAAATTGAAGCATACATTAAAGGAAGCCTGCACCGACTGACAAATCTCGACTGTTAAAGTATTCCCGGAGTAAAATGAGCTACCCAGTGTCAGAAAACGTCCCTTAGCAAAATAACAACCCAAAATAAATGAGTAAAAATGCCCAAATCCGCCCACTAATGTCTGAAATCAAAACTCTGGACTATTCTGAACATGTATAGGAAGTTAAAATATTGACTCTGGAGTAGGCACCCTTCAAACCGAGAGAAAGCTTGCAGTTTGTCACAAGTCAAATGAGAGAAATAAAAAAATGATTGCAGTGACTGCATGAAAAGGTTGTGCAATTATATGAAGTTTGTTTTCAAAATGAGACATATCCGTTTTTTTCATTTTGAGAAAAGGGCTTGGTATTGAAGTGAAAACAATAAACTCAATTTATGTTTCTAACTATTGGGGGATGGAAAGAGATGCTAAAAAGTAACTAAACACCATACTACAAAAAAATATTGGCTTTAATATTCACCAAGTTTTTTTGATGACAAATTTCATTTTTTCTCCAAAATGAGACATATCCAAACATTCTATTCTTGGCAAAGTGAGACATATCCAAATTTTCACTTAAACCTTCAGGAGCAGCTGTATTTTTTTAAAAAAATCAGTTGCTTTTGACTCATGAAAACTATTTGTCTTTCAACATTTCAAGCATTTTAAAATAATATTTAAGACCATGACCACCACATTTAGAGAGTTAGGTATCAGAAATAAGGGTCAGTCACCAGTCACAATTTTCACAATTAGCTCACTAATGTCAGATGTTGAAAAAGGAGATGAAAAAATGGGAATTTCTTTTAAAAAGGTGTTTTTCAGTTATTTAGAAACTGTTTGTTTGTTCAGTATGAGGTCGTGGAAAGGCTGAGTTTACATCATTGTAATTTTGTGTATCTGTATGCGATTCTGCAATCCGACATCTGCAGGCATTGTGTCACTCAGTTGATTAATTTTGTTTATAAGTTGATGTGAGATCATTAAGAAAGTAAACTGCTTCAAACCAGTCTACCAAGGTTAATATGGGTTGCGAGGGATACCAGCAGAAAAAAAAAAATAGGTAGTCGATCTCATACACACATCTCCAAAATGAAATCAGTTTCAAACTCACAAATTCACTGTTTGAAATCTGACTCATTGAGTCTGCTTTCTTTTGATTTTATTTATAGCTGTCGCTGTCGGGGGAAAAAAACACTGCAGAATAGGATATAAGTCTGTAGTAATAATAACAGTATTCATAATGCTCACAGACAGAAATTGAGTCTACTCCAAAGGTGTTGATTTCCTTTTAATGTCAACGTTTCTTAAGTCAAAGCCGATAACTTTCCTTATAAAAAATGGCAAAAAAAAGATTGCATAGAATTATAAAAATGTATTCATTCATTAATGATCGTTGGTGAAATATTTTGAACAATAAAATTACTATTCAAGCATTACACAATCATAGACAAAACAGTATGTTTATTACATTCAGATACAATGGTACTTGGATAAGAACTGAAGTATTAAATTGCAATAATTTCATAAAGAATTAAAATTAAATAGGAAAAGCACCCTCACAATGGGACAGCCTGCAAGTAAACCAGCACAATCACTGATTCATTTATTCGATATTATTAAACATGGATAAACAAAATACAAGATTTAGTTCAGCTTGAAAGCAAGAAACACTGTAAAGATAAAATCGACAAAAATGCATGCCAAGGATCCAAATAAAAAAACATGGTAAAATGTATCACATGGCAAAACAATGAAAAGGTTTGCTACTGACTGTACTGGATATTTTTCAGTGTAAACAAAAACAATCTACAAAGATCAAAAGTCTTTATTTTCTTTCAATTCATAAGTAGAAAAGAAACATTACTGATTCACACATCAGTAGATTCTATTAAAAATAGAATTCATGTAAAAGAAAATCCAAATGTGATAAAAAAGGAAACAATAGGTCAACTTCACAAAGAGGAAAAATAGGGTCTACTATCATAGCAAGCGCTTCTTCTTTTCTGACCCCGTTTCCGCTGGGTTTCTTTTCCTTCCCAGCTTCATTCTCTCTGGTGTCTCGTACATAAAATCAAACTCGGCAAACGTGGCCGCAGCCATTTTGGATGATGATGTGGAAGATACCGGAACTTCCCTCTAGACGAATTCTGATTGGATGCTGCTTGCTTCAGCAGCGCGCGCTGATTGAAGGAAATTATGTCACATTTTGCTCTAAATAAGATAGAAGATCAAGATATGTCGCATTTTGAAATAAAACGCGATCTTCCTTGGCTGATATAGAACGATATGTCGCACTTTCAACAAAAATCAGAGTATCCCGATAACTACCATTCGGAGCTGGATAATTTTGGCGCGACTCTTCATATATTCAACATGGGGGTACCAGCATTTTTAAGTCCCGTTTCATGAGTTTGTTTTTTAAAAAAAAAAATTCTGTGCCAGAAAATAATAAATGGCTGATTAAGATTTGTTCATTTTTGGGATGTTTTCATTTCCAGTGTCTTCTGCCAGTTTCAAAATATATCAGCGTTCCATTTTGTTCTTTATTTAACAGAAGCAAACCAAGAATTTTCAACGTCCATTTGTGTAAACAGTGGCAATGAGCCAGTGGCGAAATACTAAACAAGCATCTTTGTGGAATCCAAACCTTTTGTAAACCAATGCCAATGTAGTTGGGCGGTTGTGTAAAATTTCCTTTACACTGTGATGGCGGCTTTTAATGCAGTGCCGCCTGAGGCGTCGAAGGTCACGTCCATTCAATGTTGTTTTTCGGCCTTGCAGCTCGCTTGCAGAGATTTCTCCATATACTCTGAATCTGAAATTTGATATTCTGGAGCGTGGATGATGAAGGCTCCAAATTACTTGCAATTGTACACTATGTTGAAGATCATTGTTCTCAAACCATTGCACAGAGTGATGAATATCGTCCGACTCGTGCTTGTGAAAAACTGAGCCTTTCAGAGCAACTTATGACATTTACCTGTTTCTAATTAACCTGTTGATTCCTTTGGAATGTTGCAAACAGGTGTTTCTTTGTTGTTGTTGTTTTTAGCATTTCTCAGCTTCCAAGATTTTTGCACCCCCCCTCCAAAAAAAAAAAAAAAAAATCAGCACTTGGAGCAGTAAATCTAAAATCATTGGATTCAGTTTTTAATTAAGTTTTACAGAACATCCCATCTTTATTGGAATTAGAGTTTGCACTACTGAGTAAATTCCAATGTACATACACAAGTGTTGACATTATTACTCATGCCGAAGACGTGTACTGATAGATAAGCCTCAGACGTGACAGTTTTTGCGATTGTTGCTTGCCGTCGCAATCAGTTATGAGTTCTTCCACTGACAGACAAGATGCAAATTGTTCCGATTTTTAATGCCATGACCGACTCGCGTGCTCTCGAAAGGTCATGACCGATCAGGGCGGGGACACAAAAGCAAAGACGGTCTTGATTACCGTATCATTTGAATTTATGTTCACTGGAAAGAAGGCAGTGTAAGACTCCTCTCATGCTGGAAGTTTCTCCCATATGATGGGATGTCAGAATTGTGGAAAAATGCATAATGCCATTTACATCACGTCATCCATCAAATATGAGCTAACCCTCCCCGGACCTCATTGTTGAGTCATTTGAAGCCCGAGTATATCAAATGCATCACTCGACTTTTTGTGTTAATGAACTTTTTTCACATCATGGCCTTTCTTGGTTTTTCAATTACTGACACTTGCATCTAAATTTAGCGAGATAAATGCATGCGATGTTGTTTTTGGAGGGATGATTTCATTTGGTGTAGCGCCTAAATATTTGTTTAAATAAGAATAGTTAATTTTATCATTTTTAGTAAATCATGAATTCATCAAAATGTGTTATTGTTTAATCACTCACTTTACACAATTTATCGTAAAAGGCCAAGCAATGTCGATTTAATTAACTTGCAGACTCAAAGTAAAAGTCAGGACCTAATTAAGCTTTGCTATCTGCAAGCAGTTTGGTCTTCATCGCAAAAAAAGGATGTAATCATTTAGTGATGAGTAGCACAATACTTGACATTATGATACTCAATCATAAAATCAAATATTAGAGGTCACTAAAATGTGTAAAGTTAAAATATATCAGCTGACTGGAATATAATGGAAGGTTTAGTTTTAAAGTCTCTCGCTATTGCAAAATTACCACTCTACAGTATTGCTGTTACTGTCAATAAATTGTGAATTATGTCATGAGGATCACTGTTGATCGTTTCTGATGAACTAGGTTCATCCATTTTCTGAAAATATTCTCCTCAACAAATACCAATAAGTAATACTTTTATCATGTAAAAAGTCTCAGATGATGCAAATGATATTGTGATCTGATGTGAAAGCAGAAAGCAGGCAGAGGAACAATTAGAAAGATGGAGGCACGCACTGCAAAGGAGAGGAATGAAGATTCGCCGAAGTAAAACGGGGTATATGTACATGAATGAGAGTGAAGCTCCAGGGAGAAGACATAGCGAAGGTGGATGACTTCAAATATTTGGAGTCAACAATCCAGAGCAATGGTGAGTTTGGTAAGGAAGTGAAGAAACGGGTCCAAGCGGAGTGGAAAAGTTGGCGGAAGGTATCTCGTGTTCTATGTGACAGAAGAGTCTCCGCTAGGAGGAAGAGCAAAGTTTATAAAACAGTCGTGAGGCCGGCCATGATGTACGGATTTGAGATGGTGCCACTGAAGAAACTACAGGAAGCAGAATTGGAAGTGGCGGAAATGAAGATGTTGAGGTTCTCGCTCAGAGTGGATAGGATTAGAAATGAGCTCATTAGAGGGACAGCCAAAGTTGGATGTTTTGGAGACAAGGTTAGAGAGAGCAGACTTCGATAGTTTGGACATGTTCAGAGGCATGAGAATGAGTATATTGGTAGAAGGGTGCTGAGGATGGAGCTGCCAGGAGAAAGAGCGAGTGGAAGACCAAAGAAAAGGTTGATGGATGTGGTGAGGGAGGACATGAGGACTGTGGGTGTTAGAGAGGAAGATGCACGAGATAGGCTTAGATGGAAAAAGATGACACGCTGTGGCGACCCCTAACAGAACAAGCTGAAAGGAAAAGAAGATATAAGCGTCTCGAATTTTGTATAGAATGGGCTCTATTTTCCTGACTGGCATAAATCTGACACGGCAGACAACGTAAATATGCAAGGAGGTGGGCCAGAACATGTTTCTTTCATTTTGCTGACACGTGCAAACTGGCATATTTCAAAGAAGGATGTCTTCTCCGTTGCGGCAGTGAACACAGTCGACTTCATCCGGCGTCAATCAAAGCGGCTCCTCTCATTCTTTTTGAATGTGGTGCACTCACTGTCTCGCATGGAGATATTGCATAATCGCAGCAATCCACCCATTGTCATTGCTCTTGGCCACCTTGCCAACATACAACATGAGTGGGTACCCTCATTAAATACAGAATGAGCTAGTGATAATTGCTGGCGACTTAAATAAGTTGGTGGACTACATGTATCTATTCCCACCCCACTCTTCGGGTCCTCTCCTGATCAAATTCACCAAAATGGAATCAGACCAACTGTCTAAATACTTTGGCGGAATTGGATACAGCTCTACATTGAGACTGACTCTCTGCTACCAAATTGTCACATTGCTGGGCACGTGTCAAAAAAACACAGCTTTGCTGCACCGAAACACTCAAGTTGCGGCAGACCAATCAGCGAGTCTTGTGATTGCTCGAAAATGAAGAAACCCAAGAAATTCCATCCTGCTGCAAACACGTCATCAACAAAAACAAAGCTCTTTATCTCTGAGACGTACTCAACAGTAGATCCTCCCTCTCCTCTGAAACGCAGATGACTGAGATCACAACGGGAAAACTTTGCCGCAGAGCCACTCGTTGATTTGCGGAAGCAATTTTAGGTTGAACAATAAAGGAAGAACCAGGCCTATAAAATTTATTTTCCTCTCCCCGTCCCCCTCCCAAAAATATACTCATAATAATATGGACCGTCAGCATGGTAGCAGCTGCATCAAGTTTTAAAACCCTGTGTCAAAAAAACTGATGTCCATGTTTAAAATTAATTTTATTAAATTAATTTATTTTTCCTCATCTTTAAAGAGCAGTATTTTGTTTGAATTGGTTTTCAGTGCTATAGGAGCAGTAATTTTTTTTTTATGGGTGAATGTCCACGAGACTTAACCAAAAGCAATTGTTTAGTTTTACCAATTTTTAATGTTATGAATATGAATGTTTTTCTGTTTTGTCCATCCACATGGTGTGACAAAAATTAACAAAACAAAAAACACCCCAAGAAGTTATGCATGCAGACAGCGCCAAGCGCCACGATTTCAACCGAGAAGTCGCAACTTTAAGGCGCACTCACTTCCTTCCACCTTTTTCAACTATTTAAGTGGAACATATCAATACTATACTGTATATGAAATCTAACTCTGCCTCCACAGTGGGTTTCAACTAAATTCCACTTCACCAGAACTACTGTAATTGCTTCCTGTTGCTTTCACAAAGCTGCAGTAAGGAGATCAGCCTCAGGACTGGAGCTGAGCTGGCCAATTTGAAGCTGCACGCTGAGGGAAGGGTTTGGTAAAGAGATGAAATAGATAGAGAAACATTTTTTCTTTTCTTGTCTTTTTTAACCATGAAAGGTATTGAGTAAATCTGTATATAGAAGTGTTTGGGCAGTTATTTTTCCAATGAAAACTTTTTCAAATGACCATTGATTGTATTAGCATTTTCAGAGAACGTTCTGCAGAACATCACATCACAGCTCAGCATATTCCAGGAGGATTCCCTAAAAAAAAAAAAAAAAAAAAAAAAGTACAGCGGGTGGCTTGTTGACAGCCATGTTATTAATTGAACATGTGGCAGGGGGCCCAAAAAAAAAAAAAAGCTTCACGCTCTCATTTTCCACGCATTACTAGAGCTGTTACAGAGATGAGCACGCGGTCTTTCACATGTTTGACCAGTAAATACTCTAAAGAATGATTAAATCAGTGGCATAAAAAAAACAAAAAGCAGTCAGGTTTAGTATTTCTTTGCAAAATCCAGACATTTCTCCCGCAGCATACGCACTCTTATGAAAAGCCACTCACACTGTGGAAGTAAATGCGCATGTTGCCGTCACCAGCTGGCCCAAACAAATACAAAAAAAAGCCCCGAATGGCCTATAAAACTTTTCAGGCTGAAGTAAAAGCAAGAATAACATTATTATAGTACGTCTCCAAGGCTTGATATAAGAATGTTTTGCCACCACATGGAGAAATTAGTCCTGAGAATTACTGCAAATGTTTAGGTCTTTAAATATGGTATATTACAAACAATATTTAATGCTACATTAGAGATTTTCTTTTAGTTTTATGTAACGTTTTGGTTCTTGGAAAACTCCAGCTAACCTGCAATCCAAATTACACCAAGCGCTAGAGAAAATGGATGGATGGATATTGGTTGAACACATTCCCTCATATAGGGGCCTCCACTTTAATGAAATTGAATATTTATTTGTTGCGACGGCGTCATGTACTTGAACAAATATGTGCCTCTCGGGTAAAAGCTGAAACAGGGGGAAGAAAAGCATGAATTTATGAATGGCTGGAATGTTCAGTTCATTAATATACACCTTAATTTGGTGAGCATTTTCACAGGTGCACAGCTCCTCTGGGTAGCATATAGATACATGAGTCAAATACTTTGTTACATGTCAGTACTTTGCTTTCTTACTTACATATATTTGCGTGTCACATTTACGACGATACATTTCCTAAAAAAAAAAAAAATTGCATACATTTACTCTGACACATCTCCCTTAACCATCTTCGTTATTGATCACAGTAAAATAAAATTTGAAGGAATTGCGTTGTGACTTGTTCCCTAAACCACGGAGCACAAAGTTCCTCAAATACTTCTGAAACAATAAAAATTGGTGGAGTGTAGAATTATAGCGAAAGTAATTTTTGAAGCATGACTAATAAAACTCATCTTATGGCCACCTAAAGTGACAGGACAGAATTGCTGACATTCAAAAACTCCCGCAAAAGAGCACATGAAGGTCAGTTAAATTATTTGGCATTAATCCAGTTAAATCACAATGTCAGCATTGTTTCAGTTAACATGAGCTTGTTTAAGTCATATCGTTAACGTGATGGTCAAGGCTAACATTTGCTAGCTAATGTTAGCCAACACAGATCTTTAACTTAACCAATGATGTAAACTAATTGGACACTCTAAATTGTCTTTTCTTATAATATTCATGTTCATTTGACATTAGAACTTTTTTCATCCTTAAAATGTCATATACTGAAAATTTTTACCAAAGTAGCATTCCTCAAGATGAGTTGAACTTATACTAAAGTTATTTTAACTTAAGTATCATCATCAAGTACATTAATCTATACAGGATTGCAAACCTGAAAAAGTTGTTCGCCCATAGTTTGGACGTTTCAGTAACGTTTAAGGTGTTATTAAATATAAACACATTGGTATTGGTCACTTGAAACTAGATTTAAATGCACTTTTTAAAAAACTAAGTATTGGTGCTTAATCGGCATACATCAATTATATCTGCTTCAGTGGTCGTTTCATTTTTAATATATATCAGGGCATGTGGAAATGCGGTAGAGATTATTATTATTATATAGAGATTATTTTGCGGGCCATATATATGTATATATATATATATATATATATATATATATATATATATATATATATATATATATATATATATATATATATATATGGCCTGCAAAATATGCTGAAGCATACTTCTGGATTGATTGGATTCCTTCTTGAAAATTGTGAAAATCATTAATCACAGCTTAATTTGCCAATTCCATAGCTTCTACCCGCAATTTGTAACCTGCTGTGATGTCTTATCCTGTCTTTTTTGCCATTACAGTCCTGTCTGATTGCAAATCCAATTAAAGATGCACGCACACAGCATGCACACACACACACACACACACAAGCGTGCGCACGCACACAGAAAACAGACATGCATTTTAAATATCATCCTGTTTCTTTCACTCCTCCTCTGAAGGAACAGAAAAGTCAATGAATTTTAAAACTTACAACACACGAGCAAAGGTTAAGCTGCTGAGAAAATAAGATCATTGGATGTATACTCATCACGGATATTAATGCATTTCATGATAACAATGGGATTAAAAATATATGTATCAAAGATGCTATCGTTATTTTGAAAATGTGCTGTTGTGGAAGGTTGAAACATAATACGATATATTAAGAGAGGGCAAGAGCAATTCACAACACAAAATAAATGGAACAAATTGTACAAATAAAAATCTGCAATATAGCGAGACCGCAAAGCAACAGCAGTCATACAGCAGAAGATTTCTGTATTTGTACTCCATGATTATAAGTTCCAGGGACTTATTGTTCCAGGGATGAGTATCATTGTTTCCAGAAATGTGCTTCCTGGGACTCGCATGGTCTCAAATGTAAAAACATCAACGTAGGGGTGAGTTATGGTATGAGCTTAACATAATGTGGCGGGTTGACACGCTCTTAACTGCTGACTCTGAATCTTTGCACAATTTTGACTTTTATAAGGAATATCCATCCACCCATTTTCTTAGTCGCTTATTCTCACAAGGGTTGCTGTACTGCTGGAGCCTACCCCAGGTGTCAACGGGCAGGAGGCGGGGCACACCCTGAACTGGTTGCCAGCCAATCGCAGGGCACATAGAGACAGACAGCTGCACTCACAGTCACACCTAGGGGCAATTTAGAATGTCCAATTCATGTTGCATGTTTTTGGGATGTGGGAGGAAAACAGAGTGGCCGGAGAAAACCCACAGAGGCATGGGGAGAACATGCAAACGCCACAAAGGTGGGTCCAGGATTGAACCCGGGACCTCAGAACTGCGAGGCTCTTATAAGAAATAGTTCCTTATTAATTGAATGTCTATTGCTCTTCATTCTTGTTAGTTTGTTTGTTCTTCGTATCAGTACTCAACATGAATGTCGTACCACTGACTGCCAGAGACAATTCCTTATATGTTGTTACATACAGTACTTGGCCATAAAGGTCAGTCTGATTCAGATTCTCATTGAGTACCCCATCACCAAGGTGCTGATTCAGAAGTGCATTTGTGTGTGTGTGTCTGCGTCTACGTGTAAAGTGTTGGCATCACAGTTCTGAGGACCCGGGTTCAATCCTGTTCCTCTCTGTGTGGAACTTGCATGTTCTCCACGTGCCTGTGTGGGTTTTCTCCGGGCACTCCGGTTTTCCTCCCACATCCCAAAAACATCCAACATTAATTCGACACTCTAAATTGCCCCTAGGTGTGACTGTGAGTGTGAATGGTTGTTCGTCTGTATGTGCCCTGCGATTGGCTGGCAACCAGTTCAGGGTGTACCCCGCCTCCTGGGATAGGCTCCAGCACTCCCGTAACCCTTTTGAGGATAAGCGGCCAAGAAAATGGATGGATGAATGGGGCTGTATATATATTCTCTGTAACGCTTACCCTTATGCCTTCAGGGTCACGGGTATACTGGAGCCTATCCCTGCTTACTTTGAGCGAAAGGCAGGGCACACCCTGAACAGGTCGCCAGTCAATTGCAGCTGTCTTCCAAGTTATTATTCCTAACAGTTTCTTACTCCTGCTAAGATTTAAACATATACAGTATGTAAAAGTGCAAATATTTTATTATAAGACCATATTCAGATATATGGACACTTAGCATAACCCGAGAGAGATACTTATGCATTCGTTTGCATTTTGTCAGAATTTGCATTCATCTTTTATATTGCCGAGTTATCTTCCCGGTTTATTCTCAGACAAGGAGTACTGACCCCTGGATTCAAACCTATGGCAGGCGGGGGGAACTGCTGACTATAGATAAATCACACCTACAAATACGCATACATTTGAACACACGTGAAGGGAGAAAGGCTGCCACAAGGCACTCTAAGTCTGTTAAAAAGGTAAAGCTCCTTTTGACAGCCAGATAAATACGAGGCCAGCATCATCAAAGGTGCACATGAAGGGAAAGAAGTTTTCTCTTCGTGGGAACAGAGGATGGCACATTAAAACCTGTGTGAAAAGCAGTGCTCATGTTTTTCATTACGAGCAAATTTCCTGTTTTCTTTATCATAGTCACTCGTCTCCCACTTCCCTTTTTCATGGACAGTGAAAGAGATGTTGCCGCTGGCGTTTCCGTGCTCCTCCGTAGTTTGGTCCCTGAGCACTCATACGACAGGAACAGGAAAAGAGCAGCATCGCGTAAACAAACAGCGATAAAGGACGCGCATCGTGAGAGTCATTCAGGGATATTTTTAAATTTATGGTTTAGCGCCTTGCTGAACAACACAGGAATTATTCCTACACTGACAGGTTTGGCTCTTGCTCATGTACACTACTGGAGGCAAACCATGAGAATGAGAAAGCGTTGAATGCATTTCTCAAGTTTCCCATTGAGCAGAACAGGAATGACAAGGATTGCTACACATTCATTCATAATGATGAGAAATCTGGCCAAAAAAGGGCCAAAGATGGGGCACCCTGCTCGTCCGGTGAAGGACGGGAGGCCATGTAGGCCACAGAGCAGACCCGCTCTCTGGATGTGGAGTCACCCACCCTCGGGCTATGGCATGCTCCCTCGCGCGCCCCAAAAAGAAAGGGTGCACTTCCTCCGTCATCTGGACACAAGGCCAGCCGGAGCGAGGCGACGGCCTGACTGGCAGTTCGGCTTTGATTTCATTGTTCGCGTAGAGGGGGATGACATCCACTCTGTCCCTGTCCCCTCTACTACTCTGGCAGTTTGATCTTTCCAACTTCCTCCCATGGGAAGGGTGCCAACTGAAGGATGCGGCGACAAGCCATCTGGGCCTGCTTCCCATGTTTAGATGTTCTGTCCCCGTCTATTTTCTTCCTGTACCTGCCTCACAGGAACACCGTTCCATTTTTTGCATGCCCATCATTTTTTGCCCCCTCCCCTCCTGAGGACACATCCAGCGTGAGTGATGACATTTAGATGATGAGGCAGTTAAAGTCTCCCTTTGAGCACAAAAAGAACTTTAGAGTCGGGCTCCTGCGATGCCTCCAAAGGTCCTAATACTGTCAGACTGCAGCAACTCACCAAAGGTTAAACTTTCAAGTGTGCTTGTGACCTCCTTCCCGGAGACTGTCCTCACATAAATAAGTATACGCTACTGAGAGGTAAATCACTGCAGCGGGTGCTACTGGAGTGCAGGACCGAGGCCAAAGTGAAGTATGCTGGGTCAACAGCATACTTAATGCCTAAAAGGAGGGAGGTTTTCCTATTGACCCTTACCCATGAATACCAAGTGGCAAGCCAAGTGGTATGATGGGTTAATTGTGCAAATGGAACCAAACTACAATCCCGCTGCCTGAAACTCGGAAGCAATTGGAACACAATATAAAGGTGGCTCTTATTAAGATTTGGCGTCTTGTAATGATGCTTGTTGCTAAGCAACATTGCACTTTGGAGTGTTGTAATGCTCACAGACAAGTCCCTGTGTCCCATATCCAGGTTCCAGGTTCCATTTGAACAATTGTGGAAGGAGTCAGCAACAAAGGCATCAGAAACACGTTGCTTGGTGTGTGATGGTTTGACTCAAATACTTCCATTTTCTTAATGAAACTAGGAAGAGGTTCCGACAACGACAGCTTTGTGGTAATTTTTGTTCATTCTGTCGGAATAAGTTTTCATGACATGCATCTCTTGAAGTTGTTGGGTGTAAAATCACGTGAAAATTGAATGGAAATATTACATGCATTGGAAACAGAAAATCGTGGAAATCAATAATTAATTTGACTAAATGAGTAAAAAAGATGAAGGGAAACAAGATGGGATGGATTTGAGGAAAAGAGATAAATGATTCATGAAGGAAGACCCAATGATAGAGAAGCAAGGATGGATGGAAGAAAAGAACTGTGGATAGAGTCTTGTGGAAGGAGGTGACCAAGCATGGATGATGTAGAAAAGGAAAAGGGACACAGGACTGATGGAAGGGAAAATGACTGGATGGAAATAAGGGAGTAAGGATGGATGGAAGGAAGGATAGATGGAGTGTTAAGTATGAATGGAAAGATTGATGGATTGGTTAATTGAACTTGGGCAGAGGAATGAATCTCTTATTCATTCCTGTAAAGTTTACTACCTGCACAGAAGATATGACGAACCACACCCGGAATGATGAGATCTGTATACAATTTTTTCCAAATATGATGGGGTGACAGATCTGGCAGCCGTGCAGCCGGCGATGTCTCTTTTTCCTTTTTCAATGCGGAATGGAACTGTCACGCTTAAAATGCCTTATTTCCAAAATCCACACCGGCTTTCAACATTTCGATGCACAAGAAAATACCTAGTGTTAAGAAAAATTAAAACAAAACAATAATGCCACAGATGGTTTCCATCAATTATCTTCAAACGAGGGCAGATTTTTGGCCTGGCCTCCAAATTCCTGCAGTTGAAAGAGCTTATCTCTCAGCTCCGGTCGTGTTTGGGCTCCTCGATCCTGATGTGAAAGTGACTGACCAGACATGTATATGCCCAGAGAGGCCTCGCTGTTCCGTACTAATGATGAATGAAGTGCTAGTCTCCATTTATTTGGACTGTAGCGAACTTCACATGTGGAGCAGCGGAATTCCTCCCTATTAAGTTTTACTCTCCAGCTGATGGAAGAAAATATTTGAGGACATGGCCCTTGTGGGGTCCTGTGACTGCATTGTGAGATCAGTGTGGGGAAAACTTGGTTGTTGTTGGCTCAAACGAGCCAACCACAAAATTCAGCCACCGCAATAACACCCGGAGTTGAGAAACACGAGTCGGGTATGATCTGATCAAGTGCAGGCATGCGTACTTAAAACATCTTAAAGCAACATTGACACTGTTCTCCCAAGACGCACACAGTCAAAGATCTTTCGGTTTTGGAAGAAAATATCTGCTCTTTCTCGTCTGTCACTTCTTTAATCAGTATGCCTTTAAGAGGCTAATTATACTCCAACACAAGGAAGCTGAGCAGAACTCAATCTAGCATTTACTCAAGACTCAATGGCATTTCATCTTTTACAAAAGCCAAATTCCACTTCTTGCACGGGAAGAAATCCTGCAGCACTTTTAATAGAAGCACCATATTTCAAAGGTAGAGAGGCATGAAAGGGAGAAATTGGAAAATAGGCTTGGGGTTTAACACTTGAAGCTCCAGAAATGTAGCAATCATGTCATTCTATCGCTCTAAAATGATGAGGTCAAGTAGGCCCTCAACCAGCAACCTCAAGGCCTCTCTCTCTCTCTCTCTCTCTCTCTCTCTCTCTCTCTCTCTCTCTCTCTCTCTCTCTCTCTCTCTCTCACTCTGTGATACTAATGACGCATAGCCAACGTCCGCATAATGCTGGAAAAACAGTCACACATCGTCTGGCCTTTTGATTTCATGCGTATGTTGGTTGAAAAAGCACCAAAGTATTAAAGGTTTTAGGAGAAGCCCAGCAGCACAGGATTATGTTTCGGTAAACTGTGTAGTTTAAATACTGGAGATTACAGATGACACATTTCATATATAAAACGAAAAACAAAAACGATGGACTGCTAATCCACTAAACTATGCACGTGTGTAGGAATAAAGAGTTACTTTGATTGGCTGACCAACATAGGGTCGAGCCCGGCTCTCGCCCAAAGTCGGCTGGGATGGGCTCTGGTTCACCCAGGACTGTAAATAAGATAAGCGCTAAGGAATAGGGATGGATGGATGAACATGTTTCATAAACACATCAAGAAGGAGTTGCCATTATAATGTGTGGGGAAGCATTAAAAAAAAAAAATTGGTGCTTGAATCACGTGGTCATTTGTGGGAAATGCTGACTTCACACAGTAAGATCATGCAATGACATGCTTGTTGGTGCGTCCTCTGTTGACACACCGCTGATATAATGTTCATATTCAAGGTTGATATTTTTGTCGTGGTTAAAGGCCACCGAAGACACCTAAGTCTGTCTTTACATCAGGCAACATTATAAACATTGCTCCTTAGCAGCCTGTAAATTTGCATCTTCATTTTATTTATTTTTCCATTATTTTATTTTACAATGGGGTAATTATGTAGGCCATGACATGGGGCAACAACATGGCCTGGTACACAAGAACTGCGGCGACAGGACAAATGCACATGGCCCAACTCACTTTTAAATTTGCACAATGTCACAAACAGCAAAAATATAATTGCTGCATTTCCATATGTGTTTGGTGTCTTTCAACTCTCTCTGTCTTAATTGTTATTGTTTAGCCTTTGTTGTTCTACATTATTACCTATTGATAAATTGCCTTAACTGTATTTTTATCCAGTCTGCAAGAAAAGGTTGATCAACTGAACTGAACTAAACATCAAAACTCCTCCCAAACTTATTTTTTTCTTGGCTGTCTTTTATCAAACCACTGCCCTTTTAGATCAATTTATTTTGCAATTTCTAAGAAATTTGGGCAATAACGTACATAAAACACCTTTTCTCGGCCATCTGTAAGATTTGCCTTGTGATTTTTTTTTTTTGTCTTTTAGTTTGTTTTTCATCCTTTTTTTAACCCTCTTTCATTTTGGCAAGTGGTTAACTGAAAAATAGTTCCTATCCTTATTTTGCCACAAGTCAACATTGTACAATACCATGTCATGGGTTTGTTGATGACATTTTGTTTAGAAAAAAAATCCAAACATTTAATCTGTAATTTATATAATCGAGAGTTCAAACAAACAAGCCACTGTGTGTCCGAAGCGCGTTTCAAGATCCCTCCTGACATTTTCCTTTATCTTTTTCCCCCCTTTGAATGTTTGTTTTGCATCGTACCAACATTATTATGTTCTATTCTTCATAAGCAGCTGGACAGCCGTAATGAGTAATGCTGAACAACACCAACAACATGTGCATGAAGTCTCTCTGAGCAAGACTGCAAATCACCTCATCTGTACTCCCACAACACAGTCAGTAAAGGGGCTTTCTGGCACTCATTTTTCAGCTACACTTCACAGCCAAATCACAAAACAAAACAAGTAGGTGACATCCTCTCGCTTTTCAGCAGTATAAGACAAAGCTAGCACTCTGTACCTCCTCCACATGTCAGTTCAGTCTACATCACTCCGACGCGATTTCCAAAGTATGACCTACATGCGCAAGTTACGTGGTCCTGTGGTGTAAACTCACTTAACACAATTGGACAGTCTTTTGTAAACAAACAACAACACACATGACAACATCGCGCCTCCCCCGAGTGCCTTGCTTAATGCTTGGACACACATCCTCGGATCACTCTCTTAGCTTTAAAACACAAAGATGGAATCGTATGCTGTGGTGTATCGTGATTGGAATGCTTCAGCGAGACCTGTGCTGTATACCAGGGCTGCCAAACTTGTTCTCATCATGGACCACAACGTAGTAATTGTTGTTCTTAGTGGGCTGGACTTAATGTATGTAGAATTAATAGGGGCGTAACAGTAGTTTAAAAAAATTATGGTTTGGTATATATTCCATTTTAGGTTTATGGTTGTGGTCTTGTTCACATTAAATACTACAAAATGCAAAGAAACAACTTGCATATCTGTTGTCTAAACAAAAAAAAGTTTGCATTTAAAAAAAAAATAGCTTGAGTCTTTTCTTTTTCGAAAAGTACACCTTCAACCATGTGCCTTCATTTTGAAAAATTCTGACAATTTTAAAGCAAAGCAGCGCAAATGTATTTACATAGCGCATTTCATACAGAAGGTAACTCAGTGTACTCTACATGATTAAAAGGATTTGAATTAAAAAAAAAACGGGGAAAAAAAAACAATAAAATATCAACTATATATACATGCCTGTACATAAAATGAAGAATTAAAGTACAATTACAAACAGCGTACAGTGCAAGAAATGTACAAGTGGAAATAAGAAGCATGACAGTTTTCAACCTGGATTTAAAAACATTCACACTTGGGGATGACATCACCACTGTTGGCAACTTATTCTATTTTTGGGAGCATAATAGCTAAATGTTGCTCCACCATGTTTGCTTTAGATTCTGTGCTTCACTATTTGACCTGAGTCTGTCAATCTCGGAGCTCTACTGGTAACAGTTATGGTAGCAGTTGGCAGCGTGAATAATGTTATCAATAAATAAAATATGAATTGTGTTATAAGGACAACAATAGTATTTGTTATTGCGTTACATTTATCAGGAGATCCCAGCAGACTTTGTACAGTGCTACATTCCACAATAACTACTTTTTCCACACTGCACACATTTATGTGCATGTGACGTTGTTTCCAATTAGATCAAATTAAGATTGTGCCAAAAGTACATTACAAGGATTAACATTTGCTATCCTGAGGCTATGCTGCAATGTTGTTTTACGGACTGTGATGAGAGCGCGAGTCAGTTATGCTTTGTGTTTTACCGAATGCACTGGTTGCGGAAAGTAATCAAGAGCCCCTCAAATGTTTCACTCTTTGTTATGTTGCAGCCATTTGTTAAAATCATTTATGCTCCTTTGTCCTCTTTAATGTAATAAATGTAACGTAACATGAGCGTAAATCTGAGATGTCACGCTGTGGCGACCCCTAACGGGACAAGCTTGAAAGAACCTTTTTTTTTTTTTGTCCTCTCTAATGTACACACAGCACCCCTTATTGACGGGAAAAAAATAATTGTTGAAATCTTTACAGATTCCAGGCAAGTTCTGGAAAGAATTAGATGAACTAGCTCTGAGCATCCCAGATACAGAGAGAGTAATGATTGGTACAAATTGTAAGTGACATGTTGGTGAAGGAAACATGACTGGGCGAGGGGAGGAAGATTAAGAAGACAATGGTAGGAGCAGAGAATGATGTGGTGAAAGCGAAAGGAAGAGTGTTGAGTGGCTTTTGGGGAAGAAGTGAGACAGGCTCTCGGTGGACAGGAGGAGCTCTTAGAAGACTGGACTACTACAGCCAAGGTGGTCAGAGAGACAGGCAAGCATGTACTTAGTGTATCTTCTTGTAGGAAAGTGGAGAAAGAGACTTGGTGGTGGTACTTTAAAGTACAGGAAGTAATACAAGGAAAGAGGTTAACAAAAAAGTGGGACACTGAGAGGATCAAAGAGAGGAGAAAGGAGTACATTGAGATGCAACGCAGGGCAAACGTAGAGGTGGCAAAGGCTAAACAACGGGCATATGATGATACGTACACCAGGTTGGACAGGAAAGAAGGAGAAAAGGATCCCTACAGGTTGGCCAGACAGAGCGATAGAGATGGGAAGGATGTGTAACGGCTTAGGGTGATTAGGGGTAGAGATGGAAATATGCTAGACAGATGGAAAGAATACTTTGAGAAGTTGATCAATGAAAAAATGAGAGAAAAGGAAGAGTAAGAGAAGAGGCAAGTGGAGTGGACCAAGAAGTGGGAATAATGAGTAAGGGGGAAGTTAGAAAGGCACTAAATGGGATGAAAAATAGAAAAGCAGATGGTCCTGATGCCATACCTGTGGCGGTATGGAAGCAATTTGGAGAGGTGAACTTGTTTAACAGATTTCTAGTGGGTGAGAAGATGCCTGAAGAATGGAGTCAAAATGTGGTAGTGCCCATTTTTAAGAATAAAGGTGATGTGGAGGAATAAAGTTGATGAGCCACACACTTAATTTATGGCAAGTAAGTACTTGTGAGCAACAGCATGGGTTCATGCCTACAAAGAGAGCTCCAGGGAGAAGCGATAGCAAGGGTGGACAACTTCAAATACTTGGGCTGAACAATCCAGAGCAATGGTGAGTATGGTAAGGAAGTGAAGAAACGGGTCGAAGCAAGTTGGAACAGCTGGTGGAAGCTCTCTGGTGTGTTATGTGACTTTCTGTTAGGATGAAGGGCAAACTTAATAAAACAGTAGTGAGGACTGCTATGATGTACGGATGAGAGACAGTGGCACTGAAGAAACAACAAGAAGCAGAACTGGAAGTGGCAGAAATGAAGATATTCAGGTTCTCGCTCAGAGTGGATAGGATTAGAAATGAGCTCATTCGAGGGAAAGCCCAAGTTAGATGTTTAAGTTCGAGAGATCAGACTTCGATGGTTGTGGACATGTCCCGAGGTGAGAGAGTGAGTACATTGGTAGAAGGGTGCTGAGGTTGAAGCTGCCAAGCAAAAGAGCGAGAGGAAGACCAAAGAGAAGGTTGCTGGATGTTGTGAGGGGAGACGTGAGGCCAGTTGGTGTTAGAGAGGGAGATGCATGGAAAATACATAAAAAAAGATGATGCGGTGTGGCGACCCCTAACGGGACAAGCGGACAGTAAAAGAACAAGTGTGGCTTTCCATCTCAAGGATGACCACAACAAATGGACAGCACCCAAGTTAAATATATCAGTGTCACACGAAATGCTCTAAGTACTTATGACTGTGTGATATTTCAGTTTTTCTTTTTTAAGAATTCAAAAACAAATTACGCAATTCTTTTTTTTTCATCAGTATGGGATGTTGTGTGTACATTAATGTGGGGGAAAATTTAACTTAAATGATTTTAGGAAATGGCTGCACTATGGCGAAGAGTGAAAAAATTTAAGGGAGTGGAAGCTTATTATGTACCCACTTTATTTTTGTGTGGGAACCCTAGTTATTGGGTCATCAAATTAAATAACTTCTCCTGCATTTGATTAATATAATATTTTTTTCAATAGATAACTAGGTTTGAACTGCGGACAGGGAAAACGTTGAGAAATGACATGAAATATCTAGACCACAAACCTTGTGTTTTACAACTATTCTGTGTACGGTGTACTGCTTATAAAAGACTGCTATATAGTCAGAGTAATCAAAAATCTATTTATTTAGAGATGACAAATTTTCTATAAAAAGGTCTAAATCTAAATGTTTGTTTTACATGAAATTAGTATGGATAAAAAATGTATTTGATTGAAAATGTCTACCTTATTTTCCTTATCAGAACAGAAAACTTTGATTTGTTGGCATTAATTAAAAATATTTACATAAAAGTTGTTGCATACAACATCTATCCCGGGTATCAATGTTATTCACTGAGATTAGGGAAATCTATCTATCTATCTATCTATCTATCTATCTATCTATCTATCTATCTATCTATCTATCTATCTATCTATCTATCTATCTATCTATCTATCTATCTATCTATCTATCTATCGATCGCTAAAGGTGTCAATAAAAAAAGTATAAACGTCTTAAACATTGAAACTTTGCCAACTTCACATACTTCCAAGGTTTAGTGCGTTGAATGTAGTTGCCAAAGTCCTCTCACCTGCTGTGTATGCAACTCCAATCCAAGTACGATAGAAAAACTCCAAAGACGTCTTCATCTCTTAAAAACTCCGTCAGACCGGAGCAACAGGTTTCCACCAAATGTCTATTTTTGTTTTTTTAATTTTATTTTAAAAAAAAAATTGCAGTATTTTGAGGGGAAGGCTGCTATGTCCACAAGGAGGACTAAACTCAGGTGAAACTTGGCCAGCCGGCGTGTGCGGTGCATGCATGTGGTCTGGCCACAGGGCAGATCCCAAATGTTGTAAACGTGTGTGCGTGTGCTTTTGCATGTGGGGGTGTGAGCGAGTGGGGGCCGCCGTGTGGAAAGGATGCATAGGAAGCAAATGAGTTCCCTTTCCTATGCTCATGACTGCGGCAATCACTAAAGTGTGCGGATCCAATAATGGTGACATGCTGAAGCTTAAAAAGTGTAGATACTTGTGTAAATTAGAAAAAGAAGATGACACAAAAGAGGTTGGGTGGGGCCTAATTTCTCCACCCAGAAAATGTTTTTTTTTTTAAACTTGCACAACGCTCATCCTGAGGAGAGGAAAAAAGGAAAATCCCTGGACATAAAACAAGATGTTTCCAGCTTTGCTAATGTTGTAAACTAAAAACTGATAACATCTTTATCAAAAAGTACAGCTTCCTCCCCCGCCTGCGTTGTTTCAGATTAGATGGACAACTCTTGCCGTGCCAGAAGATGTTGTTTTTCAGGCCTTCACAATTAACAACACATTCACCACAAATAGGTCTTGTAAATTAAATAAGGCCAAAGATGGAGAATATCTTGCTTCTCTGAATCTTTTGCAACTGTAGTTAGGGTTCGGCATCATTTGAGTTTGAACGGTTTTGGTCCTGATTCTGGTTCCTCATTTCGATTGCAGTTCCAAATGACTTTCAATTACGATTCTTTAGGAGGACTGGGTCAAAAAAAGTTTGCACAGTTTAAATAAAGGGTGTCCAAATTATAAACATCTATTTTCGTAGGAGCCTACAACATAAACTAAAATGAACAATGTAAAGAACCAGTATTAGTATGAAACTATAAACTAATAAGCAATGAATGATCAGCTAACCCAATTGTCTTAATAATCATTCATTACTCTTTGAGCTAAAAAATTAAACATAGCATTGCTAAAATAGTTATTTGGGGCTGGTTTATCGCATTCAAATACAATACAAATTATTTGTGGAGCATTTTGACCTGACCTCCTATTTCAATCTCAACCTATTATTTTGAAGTACGGTAGGTATGCGTCGGAGCTCAAGATTTTGGCATGAAAAGTAACTTCCCATAACAGCAGTGAGTTTTGAAAAGGAAAGTAATAGAACCAAATGCTGTAAAATGTTGATTCTTTTACCTATTCACTGATGAGGCACAAAATTAGTGTTTGTGATACTGTGGGACGTTTATGTGAATTTTGTCTCAATTCATTATGGTTTAAAGTTGATAGCTTGACTGTTGGTGAAATGATCGGCATAGATGCATTTTATTGTTTCCCTCACCCATTTTGACATGACTGAAGTTTCACAGAGTGTATGTTGAGTCTTGGAACACGAGGGAGCATGTCAGATTTCCACACATTATGAAATATTCCTTTGCACAATATAATCTCATTCCAAGTGTACCATTGATCTGACTGGTCATTAATTTTAACGAAAGTTAAGACACACTTTTGTTCGGTACCACCGTTGGGCACAAGCACGTCTTTGGATACATTCGTTTTCATTGATTTTCGCCAGGTTCTTTTTCAGGATCGGCAGATTGGAAAGCATCGAAACTGGCTAATATTTTTTTTTTAAATGTGAACGATTCTGGGAGCACCAGAACATTCTGGTTCCAATCAGTTCTTTATTCTCAATGCCCCATCCAGGATGTCTTTAAGGTTCTCTGCCTCACATCCATGTGTGTCACTGCGGTCCCTGTTTTTTTGGGGTTTTTTTTTAATTAAAGTATTATTTTTTTTATATCCCGCCGCTAATAATGTAAAATAGGGTGTGTTTTAGTGTATGTTTTTATTTTTATAATGAAAATACTACTCTGTAACATTGTACTTTGTACAAAAATAGTTATAATATAATTCAATAAAATTAAAGAACCAAACACAATGGCATTCACGATCAATTAATTGGGGCTCCTTCTGGTGTGTGTGATTTTGCAATAATACAGCCATAAAAACTTAAATGAAGAAGAGTTTATCTGTTGTGACACAATAAGCTGCAGTACTTTAGTCATTTTTCAGAGGAGATAAAGAATGTGTGCCTGTGAGTATTTTCTGTCTATAAGTGTTGCACTGTTTATGTTCGAGTATCCCTTCCTTGAAATGTTAGATCGCTACATCGGTGGTACTCATTATTGGCTTTGTTTTATATTGAGTTTGACAGATAATTTCAAATGATAGTTGTATTAAAAAGCTTGAAGACTTTTTTTTTTTTTTTTTAAGAAATTCACCCTACTTATCAATCTGGTACTTGTTAAATGAGTTGTTGAGTTCAATGCGACCATGTGACACATGTATCTTGAGTTTGCTCAAGCCAAAGCAAAGAATCTGTGACAAGCTGGAAACTTGAAAATTAAGTTACTCATATCTCAAGTCACCGCTCTAATCCGATACGAGGTCAAATAGTCATCATCATGGAACCTTAAGTAATATTTTAACATAATTATCTGTCATTCAAGTGTTAAAAAGATTAACTGCTTTTGTAGTAATATCTAATTTGTTAACATTTGTAACTGTCACAACAATGCAAAAATAATTTAAACAGTGTAAATAGTAAACTGTATAAACAAAATGGGCAAAACTGATGCATACATGTGGTTCACTCAATAAGAGGAAATGCCAAAATACTCTTTGCCAGAGGAAGTGAAAACAAAACTCTTTATTCAGCTCTGCAACAATAATGTTGTGTCATTCCATCAAAATGGTATTTATTGTCCCACGACTTATCACACACACAAAGTTAAAGTTTTTTTTGTATCACTGTTCTTTTTATTCAAGAAATGAATGCAATGAAAATATCACGTCCTTGGCTGAGGTAACTATAGCTTACGTCCTTGTGCTTGTGCCAGAAGTGTTTTGCGGGTCTTTATGATTGCGGAGCATTCCCAATGTCAACAGACATTTGTACAGAGTTACCGCAGGCATTCACAAGATGCAAATAAATGCAAGATGAATCACGTTGTGCGGCGTCCATATTGTGAGGTCGGCTGTTATTTATCCACAAGGTAATAAAATCCATATAATATGCTGACAGATTTATCTGTGTAGGTCAAAATGTCTGTTGCTGCATTTTTTGAAAGCAGACAAACATTTGTAATGTACATACTGTCTCGAAACAGTACGAATTCCAGACAACAGAAACTAATTTAAAGGTTTTTCATGCTCAGAATCAACACAATATACCGTATCTCCTCCACCCACTTCAAGGTGTCCCCAAAATGGAAATGAGTTTTGTTCGGTAATACTGTATCTACAAAAAAGTCCAAGCTGGTCACTCTCCGCTGTCTAATTGGTTTCTCCCCTGAAGGGAAGTGAATCCCTTACCTGTAAATGTGATTGCGTAAGAATATAGATGCTGTCATTATTTATCAAGCAATTCTGCAGCTAGCAGTACTATTGGTATTGTCAATGTGTAATTCCCAACACCGTAAGTGCTCCCACCCTCGTTTTTTTGGGCCATATTTGAAATCCTTCACACTAATATTGAAGCGACGTGACTCCAGGACGAATGATTCTGCCTAACAGTTCCAGTACAGTACAGGCCTGGGTGTCCTTCTCAATTATGTTCTTATCGTCAGTGTTCGAGAGTTAACCACAGGCACAAGGCAATTACTATCAAAAGTGTTTGGAATAACAGCCAGGCAAATCATTGTGGATGTTTTTTTTGTTCACCTCCCCGTCCATCACAGCAAGAGACCTCTGTAACCTTAAAGCACAATATTGAGATTGAGTGGTTGTAATTAAAATCTTCCCTCCGCTCGCCCCCCTAGGCTTTGTAGCTTCAGACAAGATAAACACACTAAATCTCGCTGATAGTTTAGCAAAGCGTTACACTGGGAGTTACCAAATTTCATCCCAAATATAAAACGAGTAATGTCATAAAGTTGAGAAAACACTCAGGTGTCCAATGGAATATTGTATTTTGCACATCAGCATTTCGACAAGCCATTCGTTCAAAAACGATAACAAACAGCGGCGGTAGGGCAGGGCTGTGTGGTGGTCCTTCTTGTGTCATTTCCAAAACTTTATAATGCCGCAAGCTCCTAAGAGACAACTTAAAGAGTCAACGACTCGTCCTTGAGGTGCCAACACTGCATCCAGCTCATCTCCAGGCCAGGAAACACATGAGGGATCCACAGCGAGAAGCATAGGAAGGATGTAGCCCACGCTCACAAGCGGCTTACTCTGAGGTGCTTGCCAGTGGGTCGGTTCAGCTCAGTGCACCGTGCCCAGCCCCCTTAAAACATTCCTGTATATGCAGAACATTTTTCTTGTGCTAAGATTGCAGCAACTTTGGCAAGAGGATTTAGTGGGAGTAAACCTTTCACTTTATTACATCCACCCAGGGCAACAAACGCTAACCTGGTACTGATAATAACGTGCCTTTGATGTGCCAACAGACTTCATATTTTGTCTTTTTTTAAAACCTCTACGAAATGTTGCAACAGCCTCTTAATATCTTTGTCTTTGAGCAGGCAAAACAATGCTTGTCAAAAACCCAAAGAAATATGGCGTTCTCCCAATAGCCTTATAATCTACTATTTGGTGCATGTTAAGTAATTTACACACATTTTTTTTTAATTTTCATAAGCCACACATGAGTGTGGCCTTAATGCTCTTTTAGTGTTGAGATGACCAACACATCACACCACACACATAACAATGTCCACCCCTCCCAAAAGCAGATGTTTGACGTTGTTGCAACATTGACCTACAAGAGGCAATATGGTGCCACAGAGCATCAACATAGCAGCAGCGATGTAAGTACAAAATCCTTCCTATCGTGGTTATCAACTTGGGAGAAACGTTATGCAAACACTCAACATTACCAGTTGTGCGTCTATTTGTGTCGCGCAACACTCATGCTTCAGGTCGCTTCTTAATTGGCTGTCACTTGCTTCCACGTCAAATTCACAGACTCGAGTGTGTGGTTCCGCTGAACTGTGATGAGCAGAGACACAACGATTTGCGATCATTAATTTTGAATAGGTTTCCCATTTAGAATATTTTGGCCCCGTCTGCTTTCCCAGCAGATCAAAGAGAGAGAATAAAAACTTTCTTTCCACAGTCCACTCCACAGGATCGCACGATCCTTAAGAATAATGTTTTAGAGACATCCGATAATGGGAACTTGGTTCACTTTAATTGGAAAGAGGCCCAAGTTCAACCCCATTATCAGTATATGTGTACTCCATTATAGAAAGCACAGCGCACAAAGTATTTTGTGGAACAGGGTGGTGATTATTCAATCATGCTATGTAAACAGGTTCAGGATTTTTCTTTTATTTATTTATTTATTTATTTTTCAGAAAATGAGAGCAGCGCTATCTATTCACTGTTTTCATTGTTGTCAGCGTTCAAAGCTAATTACTGGCACCTATTCAGGATTGGAGTGGAATCTCATTGCCAGCAACTGATGACAAATTCAACGACAATGTATTGTTGTATAATATGCAACAGTTTAATTTCACCACTTAAAGTGCACAATTGTATTTGTGCTCTTTATCTATCATTCATTATTACACAACCACTAAGGAACTAAAGAATTTACCAATATCTGGCAATATTTTTAGGTAACCACTGGCATTGTAAGTGTTGGGCTTGTGACCGACTCAGAGACAAGAAGTACTACATAACAGGCGGAGCTGCTGCCGTTTTTCTATGACATGGTCCTGACTTGACTCAACGTTGCTTTGCTCACAATAGAATCTTTTCCAACAGCAAAAACATGGACTAGCAATAGTACTACTGTACCTGGTAGTTGGCAACATTTTGGCCCCACTGTCTAATGGTCATTTTCTTCTCTTGCAAAATAAAAAGTCTGTTTTCGTAGCCTTCGGCTCTGAAAGAAACGTGCGTTTTTATATCATACTTGAAGAGATGCAGGAGGCTATTTCAGAGGTTATGAGTACTCGACTTGCCTCAGGCACCATATAGGAAACTGGATAACTAGTAAAATCAATTGTGATTTATTACATGAGTTTTTAGTGCCTTTTATTCATTATAAGATTTTCTCAGTTTTTTTAATACACTTTTTAATCTACTGTACGGTGGCATTAGAAACACATAGATATGGAACCGCTTATGTTAGCCCAGATCCTTGAATACATGTAAAAAACATCTGCATTAATATGTAGTAATAGAGCACCACGCACGTCGGCCACATAGTCACATATTTCTGTGGAACAGTTCCCAAGGGGAACATTTGGCTCTTTGCTGCAGAATTCTCCACTATTTGACAAGGTTATGTGGTGTGTGGTTCACAGTGGGTTATCTGAGTGGTGTAATCTATTTGGACAGGACCGGTGCCTCAGGATATTGAATACTGGTCTTTAAGCACCATGATCAGGGAAAGAGATACAACAGGAAAGTATTGAACATTCATATAAATGTGATTTTTCTTTCTTACACTGATTAAAAAAAATCTCAGTCATAATTCATCAGGACAAGAGTGTGTGATCAAGAAAACAGACCAATGCTTTCCCTCCTTGGAAGAGTGCTGAGTCAGAACAGATGTTTATGTTCCCCATCCTGCCTCAAAGTATTTGTGGACCAGCTCGCTCCAGTTTTCACAGTGATCTTCAATAAAGCTCTGGAACTGTATGAAGTCCCATCCTGTTTCAAATGCTCCGCCATCGTCCCAGTTCCCAAGAAACCTGCAATCACGTTCTATTCCAATCTTGTCCAATCTGTGCCCTATCTGAAACCCCTCCCTTAAAAAAAAACTAAATTCCTGGTCACACCCCTCTCAAATAAAACAGAAAAATTACTAAAAAATTATGTAAGACAAAATTTGATTCAGAATGCAGGGTATTTAACCTTTTTTTTGGTCAATGCAAAGAAGAGGGTGTTTGTCTCATCTGTCAAGAGGCGGTGGCTGTATTGAAAGAGTTGAATCTGTGCTGACACTATGAATCCCGTCGTGAAGACAAGTATGCCAGCTTGCAAGGCCAAATGCAAACAGACAAACTCTCAAACTTAAAAAGTGGACTATTAGCTCAGCAGAATACATTTTTACACCAAGCTCAGTCGAACCAGTCCACCATTTGGGCGAGCTTTCTGGTTGCTCAACTGGTAATAAGCAGTAATAAACCTTTCACTAATGGAAAATTTGTCAAGAAATGTGTGAATACTGTCACGGAATAGTTGTGTCCTGAGAAGAAAGATGTCTTTAATGGCGCAAGTCTGTCAGCGACTACAATCACAAGAAGCACTTAAGAAATCGGGGGATCATGTTTATGCCCATCTGCAGCAGAAGACAAAAGAATTTTAAGAACCCGGCAGTCTCGTTCCCTGCTGAAAATTGTGTGAAAGCACTGAAATTGCTGAAAGCCAAGTTCGGTGCACGATTCCATGAACTACATGTTAATGCAAACGATATCCTGCTTTTCCAGAAGGAGTTTGTTTCCGATATCGATGAATCCCAGCATTTTTATCAGTTTGAGCTGGCCGAGTTACAGAACTGCGATGTCCTGAAAAATGCATTCAAGCCCAACAGTCTCATTGACTTCTCTTGCCTCCTCCCAAACGACACATACCGTGACATTAAAAAACATTCAATGAAGGTGTCCACACTTTTTGGCATACGTATATCTGCGAGCAAACCTTTTCACGCATGAAAAACTCCGATGAGATCAAGATTGACATTTGAACATCTCCATGAGAGTTTGAAACTGGCTGTGACTAAAACGGAACCTGACATCGGATTTCTCACCAGCCAGATGCAGGCCCACAGTTTACACTGATGAACATATATAGGTGAGCTTACTTTCTGACTTGAACGAGTAATTGTGAGTAAAAAAAAAATATACTGTAAAATCCTAATGAAATTTGCTGGGATGAAATCCATTCCACAAGCATACTGGTAGTGAAATGCATTGTATTCGTAGTTGTATCAGTTCGGTTACTTAGCCTGCTTGCTTTCTGATTTTCACAGAGAGGTTGGTCAGAGAGAGACAGAGTTGCAAACAGTAGTGTCTACAAGAAAGTTAATATTCCATGGTCTTTTTTTTGCTGTGAAAAAAATTAAAAAGGGTTACTTGGTTATTATCCCCCCCACCCCACCCCCCAGGTCAAGATCCCAGAAACGGGTAATATTTGGTTTTGTGTGGGTTTTTGGAAAAGAAATGTTCACGTTTAGACACGGATGCGGTCGTCACACTTTCTGTTACAAACTGACCCCTGACCCAGCCCCCTGTCAGAGAAGTGAAAAGTTATTTGGCCCCCACAGGAAATAGTTAGGGGACCCTTGCTCAACAAGAACGTCTGCACCTTAAAGCAGACAGCTGTCAAAACTTATAGATGACACCACAGCCATCAGCCTCATCAAAGTCTGCCTATTGACAGGAAGTGGAGCAGCTGGAGGTGTGGTGCATCTGACCCAACCTGGAGCTGAACACACTCAAGACTGTAAAGATGATTGTGAACTACAGGAGTCATCCTTTGCCACAGCTGCCCCTCACGCTGTCCAACTGCCTTGTGTCACCCATCAAGGCCTTCAAGTTATAGTTTCTCAAAACCTGAAATGAGAGACCAACATTAACTCCATTCTCAAAAGGGCCCGGCAGATCTTGATTGGTGTTTCCATGACAAAGGAGAAACTCCGACTCCAACAGACAATGAAAACAACTGAAAAAATGTCAGAACCACCCTACCCAACATTGGGGACTTGAATGGTGCCAGAACTAAAACCACAACATGGAACATCCTCTTAAACCCTCCACATCCTGGTCGCCACCTCTTTCAGGTTCTTCCCTCCGCTAGCCGCTATCAAACAATGCAAACTAAAACCAGCAGACATTCCAACAGATTCTTCCCTCATGTCATCAACTTCTTAAACAATTTCTGACAATTCTATTGTATTATGCTGCCAATTTTGTTTTGAGATTGTTGTCACATCTCTGTTGAGCCATTTATAGATTTGTGCACTCACTGTAGTAGTCTTGTCCTTACTCATTTGTTTGAGAAGTATCTGCACCATATGCTCGATTGACATTGTTCCAGGTTATTGCACTACTTATCACTTTTAAAAACTGCTTATATTTCTTGAACCCTGGCCCCGAAAAAGTTGTATTGGCATTACCACGTTACAGCTAACCTTTCAATGCTCTGTGACTCAGTGTTTTTATGTCTCAAAAGCATTTTCTGTGAAATGGATGTCTGTTGTTGTACCGTTGTGAATACATACTAGTATAAGAAAATCTGCTCATCTTCTGTGTGGGCAAGCCAAATTCTGGCTAAAAATGAAACATGAGAAAAACACCGAACATTAGAATTCTGGCTTAAATTCCAATGTCCGTA
Source organism: Syngnathoides biaculeatus (assembly GCF_019802595.1). NCBI lineage: Eukaryota > Metazoa > Chordata > Actinopteri > Syngnathiformes > Syngnathidae > Syngnathoides > Syngnathoides biaculeatus. Next base: position 23,835,332 of record NC_084650.1, on the reverse strand, counting down.
GCATGAGATAAATCCCTTAGCAGTCCGCCCTGATGAAAGAATGAACAGAGCTAAATAACAGGCTAAGATGTCCATCCATTTTCTTTACAACTTATCCTCACTAAGGTCGCGGGTTAAACTAAATATTACATACGCTAAAAGGGATGCCGCCAAAGTCAGAGGTCACTGATTTTTTTTTTTTTTGCTTAAATTAAGTAGCAGATTAATGGCATTTCAATCATTCTCAATGAGCAAAACGGATTTAATTTAATAAAAATTCAAGCTAGCACTCTTAATATTTTAACATGAACATACGTGTAACAGTAAACATAATGGGTCCAGGGTCCGAATTTATATGCGTCTTTACCGTTTCTGCTAAAGTTAGTCCAAAGGTGTTCAGGACTCAAGTTCTTCTTCACTAAAACTCATTTACGTTGTATTTATGAACTGGAGCACAGAAAAATGTTGTATGAGTGGACAATTGTCCACGGGTTTACCACGTAAGTCCATATGGTGCTAGTATTCTGCATAAACAATGCCATACATAATAAACTTAGCAGAAAAGACAGCGACATCCTGCTGCCGCGGAGCATCCGAGAGCCATCCCCACTGTCACTCTGTGTATTTGACCTTTCACATGGCAGGAGGAAACAGGACACGGGCGTCCTGGTGTGTTGGAGCAGATAACCACAGAGAGCGTGCTTACGCTCATAGTTTGTGTCAAGAGATGAGCCTGTGTATCCCAAAGTTCCCATCCAGGTGCACGGCGGCCAAACAACTCGCCTCATTGCCCATTCATGGATTTAAGATTTGATGGTGCTTAATTGATCACTTGTGTGTGCAATGTCACAGCTGCGGCGACTGAAGGAACATAACATAGAATTCATGCGTATGACCCATAGGCGCTCACACTCACTGAGGCATAGCAGTGAACAATTTACACATGATGACAAATCATTCTTGAGATAATTCAACTTGTGAAAAGTACACAAATCGGGGAAAGTTTGATTAAATGAATGGATAACTACTTAAAAAAAATCATTCTCACTTGATTGCACTTGGAGAGGACTGACTTAAAGAGGTAATTATTACCTCCACTGAGCACTCGGCTTAAAAAAAAATTACTAGCCCCCCCCCCCCCCCCACCCTACATTTTCAACCGTTAACGGTCAACTTGCCATAGACCAAGTGGAGTTCTGACCGACCGGAACTTACAGTCCTGGGATGGAACAGGTTGTTTTAGGAATGTTAGCCCCTGGCAGAGGTCCGCCCTCTTCTGACTGTTATTTAACATGCAATTGCTATTTCAAAAGGTAAAATGCGTGCAGCTGTCAAATGAATTTCATTCATTCACTCACTTTCCGTACCGCTTATCCTCACTAGGGTCATGGGCGTGGTGGAGCCCATGATGGGTGGATGGATGGATGGATGGATGATAAATTATAGTACAATATAGTTCTAGACTGACTGTATTTATAAAAAATGAATGTATTTACTTGATCACTTGTGCAGCACTTTATGGCTATTAGTGTTGACTTTTTCTCATGCCGAAAACCAACAATACCCTGGAAACAGAAACAGAAAATAATTTTTCTGTTTCACCCCAATGCATCTTTGGGTATACTGACTTTCTGGTGAACATTGGTTGTTCACTACCTTTCAGGATGCATTGTGGGACACATTATGGGCATAATATTGGGGATAACCTGTACTCAATAAATACTCGAGGACCACTACAAATGACTAATTCAATATATTGTACCATAGAGGACGATAGTGATTCCGAATGACGGACCCTGAGTGACAATGTAGTATTCACGAGTAGGCTGCTGGTTTAGGTGAGCTTCAAAATTGGAATCACTGGTGAACCACATTGCGACACGGCAGATGTAAGTCATAATTACATGACCTTTCACAGGAGCAAAAAAGTCTCTGGGTTTTAAGCACAAGTGAGACCCAGCCGGGTGACTTTTCAATAATAATTAGTTATATTTATTATTTTATTTTGTATCCGTGGGTCGAAAGCAAAGTACAGTCTCTGTTGCACTAATGCACTGGGCCAGTCAGTGAATGTGGCCATCAATCATTTCCAACAGCCTCTCAAAATATCCACACTCTTACCTTTATTGTGTACTTTTTCATCTTTTTGTCGAAATCTACTTCTTTTTGTGCTTGAATCAAAAAATAATGCAGTTCATACAGGACAGTACAGTTTATTGTATGTGGAGTCTTAAAATCTGATACACGGGCACACTTTTTCCATTACAGCATGCTGGTAAGGTGCGCCAGACAATATCCCAGCTATCTGTCGGCGTGAGACCAGGTAACCCCTAAACTGGTCGCCAGCCAGTCGCAGCGCACATACAAACAAACAACCATACACACTCACATTCACAATTTAGACATTGCAAAATTACCTACCATGCATGTTTTGGGGATGTGGGAGGAAACCGGAGTGCTTATGGAAAAAAAATACGCAGGCATGGGGAGAACAGGCATATTCAACACAGGCGGGGCTGGCATCTGAACCCAGGTCGTCAGAACTGTGAGGCAGATGTGCTGATCTGTCAGCCATCATGCGGGTTCTTAAATAATCAATGTTTTCAATATTTAAGATGGATGACAAAACCTATTTGTGTGCTGGTATCATGATGCCGTGGAACGGAATGTAGCTTATCAAAGAAGCACTCATAAATCAAAACAAAAATGTCATATATCAACGTTGGTTTATGAATGAAAGTGCATTCCCCAGATAGCAAAAGTATTTTTCAAAGCACGTCTTTATTTATTTACACTGTATGAGATTTTCTTTATCTTCATGCGTGGGGTCTGTCAGTGCAAAAAAAAAAAAAAAATTGGAAAAATACTTGTGTGTACCAGGCGTTAGCTGGATGCTTCAGTACAAGACCATCTCCGCATTGCTGCAGACGTCTGCTTTCCTTGCTGCCCTCAGACTCTTCTCAAAATCAATTGGTCTTCTTATCCCAATAACTTAAAGAAGAAGTGATAACAGCTTCTGATTGATCAAAGAAGCAGTAGCTTCATATCGATTGTAACCTCATTATTCTTGGAGGGCAACAGCTGGGTAGTGGAAGAGATTGATAAGATAAGCCCTCAGGCCACTGTCATTGACCTAGGCAGGGGGTGAAGAAAGACAATGCTTTGCTTTATGGCCCAGAGCCAAAAGAATAGAACAGGCTCAAGGCATCAGGGTTGAAGTACAATGTCCTCTCGTTGCAAATAAAGAAAACTCAAATCTTAGGTGAGTAGCAGAGCTGTCCTCCCGGCCTCCCCTAATACTTGATTATTTGTTATGAAACCGCAGCTTCCAGTGGAATTTTTCGGTTCTCAGCTTGATCCAAACATGTTCATCGACACATTCCGCAGCAGCGGCCAGTTCCTACATGTGCTTGGAGCAGTGGTGTCGGCCCAACTGGAAGCCCGCGGTGGCAAGGACGTAAACGCACTCCAAGAAGCATTTCTTGTGGTCGCTGTGTGCATTGATCATCACATTACACTGGCAGTGTTTTGTCTTGAAGAAAATGCTCCACATCAAAAGTTAATGGCGAGGGACCTTTCAGGTGAAAGAATCCATTAACTTGCAGCACCGATAATATTTTATATAATGGCTTTCTAAATTGAAAACATCACCAGTCAGTGGAACAATAAATTCATTAGTGTTGTCTAGCTTCCCCTTTCCAGCAATTAACTCCCTTTGTTGAAGCTAAGACATTTCAAATCTGAATTGGGTCTAATGATTCACAAAAAGGATGATCACCTAATTGCAGCGACTGGAACAATATTCTCAATGCGACGTATTGTCGCGGAGGTCATTGACGTACGGTTTGTGCTGCTGAAATCACTCATGCGGAACTCTGCGGCATCCGCCACCTTCACAGGCTCACTGCTCCGTAAAATACGCCGAAGTAACATTTCCTCAAGCACATGTGCCACTACTGCAGTATGAAACGAGACGGAAATTAATTAAACAAGTGTGACGGCAAGCAAACAGGCCAAAAGCGATCCATTAGTCACTGCAACAAAATGAAAATGCACCTGAGCTGTGAGGGCTTGTGAGGAGACAAAGAAAAAAAAATAATTCCTTTTGATTGACACCTCAAATTGCGATAAAATGTTCACATTGGTCATTATTTTTACAGTATCAGGAAAGCTCTTTGCCTAACATACAGTTTTTGCAAAGACCACAAGTAGTTTTACCAACACATTAAAACTAAGAAAGCCTTATATTCAATAAATGAGACTTGAGTCCCGTCTGCTCATTTATTGCCATAATGTTGATGAAGCGACTATTTTCACAAAGTGCTCCATTTCCCACAAGGAACGCACACATTTCTTTTTGACCTTCTTCAAGGCAGGAGAAATTCTTCGTTGTTCCACTCCAGCAGTTTCAGATCAGCGGGAGGCTACGCTTAATTTGTCAAATCTTGCTAATTGTGATCCTGACATGGAAAGCTTGTATTTCAATTCATTTTTCCGTTTTAAACCTAAATTCAGTTGAATGCATGGCAAAGACAAGATATTTAATTTATAAAATTATCAACTAAATTTTGATTGTAATGCCTGCAACACGCCCCAAAAAAAGATGAGTCATGGCTATGTTCAGTTGCGGCGCTGGCTTGAATGCCACCCTGTAAGTTGCCACTAGATGGTGATGTTGTGAACCTATTGGCCAACGGGAGAACGAGGTGGGGGGTGGGCTGGGGGATGAATCTTAATAGTGGATTCACCAGACTTCAAATATTTCCACTCCGCGTCACTCCATCTCAGATGAGCTCGGGCCCAGAGAAGCTGGGATGTTTCTGGCTGTTGTTCATGTATGGCTTTCGCTTTGCATGGTAGAGTTTTAACTCGTATTTGTAAATGCAAGGATGAACTGTGTTAACTGTCAATGGTTTTCTGAAATGTTCCCAAGCCCGTGTGGTAATATCCTTTACACAAAAATGCTGTTTTTTAATTTATTGCCGTCTGAGGGATTAAAGATCACGGCCATTCATTGTTGCCTTTCGGTGTTGCCTCTTACATGCAGATATTTCTCTAGATTCTCTAAATATTTTGATGACATTATGATTATGAAATTCCTTAAATCCTTACAACTGTACATTGAGAAATGTTGCTAAACTGTTGGAAAATGTTCTCACTCAGTTTTTTTACAAAGTGGTGAACCTCACCCCATCCTTGTTTATGAATAATGGAGCCCTTTGGAGAAACTTGTTTTATTTTCACTAATCTTCTTCTTTTTTTTTTTTTATTTGGATTTGTAGTAAAGATGGGTGAATGGAATATTTTTAAAACCCTAAACGACGGAGTAGATGACAGTGTGTTGTTACCACAAAGCCATTACTTGCAAGGAGGGAAATTGCCTCTAGAGAAGCATTGGAGAAAAACCATAATTATGCAGAACATTTTGGCTATTGGCCACCTTCCGCAGATATTTTGGAAACATTTATTTGGACAAACTGGTCTACTCTGGTTTCCTCCCACATCCCCAAAACATAGATTAACTTGATGCAAATGGGTGTTTCTTTCAATATGCCCTGCGATTGGCTGGCAACCAGTTCAGGGTGTATCCCGCTTTTTGTTCGAAGAAAGCCAGGATAGGCTCAGCAGTCCCGTGACCCTTGTGAGCATAAGCGGCTCAGAAAGTTGATGGCTAGATGGATGTTTTGATAGCATAAAATTTTAACCCACGCTAGCTATCTTAGCTATCTTTATGTGATGCTTTCAAGCATTGTGAAAGTTAATAAAAGGGAAAGTATTTTGTGTGCAAACTTGAATGTTCTAAACTCTTTCCTTACCACTGTCACTTTGAGTCAGATATTCTGATTCATTCCATCCCTCCCTCCATCTTTCATATCACTTATGCTTTTCATGGCCACAGAAAGTTGGAGCCTATCCCAGGTTACTGAGCATGAAAGGTAGACTCCACCCAGGGCACATCAAGAGAGAGAGGCAATCTTTCCCACTAATATACATATACTCATATACCCCACAGTGCCTGCACGGAAGTCACAGAACAGAGTGAACCGTTGCACCATCAGCGAGTCCATTCAATTCCATTCCAATTATTTATGTTACGTTGTTGTTCTTCCTGCATCATCAGCACCTCAGCTGGTTGTATCCAAGTAGCGCACTCAATTCTCTAGAATTTTGGAAGCCTGTGTATGTTTTAAGGCAAATACTTTGAGCTCCTTGAATGGAGCATCATTCACCATCAATCGGGTTCTTTCACAGGTCCTCAGAGAATTGTCTGAGGGGTAACATAGAAAAGGAATTTGTGCTAAATAAAGCTCTTGCTTTGACATTGAAACATTATCCCTCCAAAACTGAAAATAAATAAAGGATTTATTACAAATAATCCTGTGAAATCCAGTATTGTCACGGTGGGTGATGCACTTGACTTATTTTAAGACCCAATTTGTCCTCCAAGCCTTGCCTCTGCTGTAGTTGAACCCGCAATGGCAGCACGCTCCCACGGAGGGCCATCATATTTTCCTCCAGCTCTTTACCTGCATGTTAAATGTGCTCCACATGATGCTGGACTTTCCCCATCTCCTCTTCCCGCTCTCTTTAAGTGCTCCAGCAGAGTGGCTCGGAATTCCCCACTGATGCAGGTAGGCCTGCAGACCTTTTCTGACTCATTGGTGTAAAGGAAGACCGACAGGGATCATTTATGCAGCTCATCAAAAAGCTACTTTAAATACTTTTTTTAAATTGTGCTGCAAGAAAACAAGATTGTATACTATGATGTAATTCCATGAGAGCTTTAAACACACTTCTTCAAAAGTAATCATGTGAAGAAGTAATAATAAACTTGTCCTTAGACTCATGGGTCTGCTTGTCAAGCAACTAAAGAATGTTTACACAGGGCCGGGCATTTCCTGGTCATCATTTTGAGCCCGTGCACTTACCACTCATCTGTATGGTACATGATGTGTTTTCGTTTCCATCAACTGCTCCTGTGCCAGTGTAATGCACCTTTGTCATTTAACTGAATGACAGTTTTATTTTATTTTTAATTTTACCATTAATATGCATTATTTGAACAATGCAGCAGGCATACATGACAATGTCACAGTATTTCTTATTTGCTAAAAAACAAAAACCATCCCAAACAATTCCTGAGTGCCCTGAACCCGCTAATAGGATTTCTTTTAGTTGAACCTCAAGCACAATTCAGGTTCTCGATAATCAAATTTAAAATTGCCTTTGAAAAATGAAATAAATCAAATACTGGTGATTTATTTTCCAAAGTTACAGAGAGCCACAACAGACTGATGCAAGGTCATGCAGTATGTGGCCCTGGAGCCACAGATTGCAGACCACTAGGCTACACAAAAAGTTTTTTCAATCACTCCATTTTCCATTATATGTACATTATTGTACATTATTGTGTTTTCATGCATTTTATCACAAGTACTAATTAAGATTTTTTCTATGTTGTAAAATCTATTCCTTTTGTGAACAATAAAAGATATTCTAGCAATATTATCATGACAACAATCTTTAATTTTGAGCACTGAGTCCGAGGTTTGCTGTCAAGTGTTGGCCTCACAGGTCTGAGGTCGAGGGTTCAATCCCGGCCCCGCCTGTGTGGAGTTTGCTTGTTCTCCCCGTGCCTGCGTGGGTTTTTTCCGGGCACTCCGGTTTCCTCCCATATCCCAAAAACATGCAACTTTAATTGGACACTCTAAATTGCCCCTAGGTGTGATTGTGAGTGCGACTGTTTGTCTCTATGTGCCCTGCAATTGGCTGGCAACCAGTTCAGGGTGTACCCTGCCTCCTGCCCATTGACAGCTGGGATAGGCTCCAGCGCTCCCGTGACCATTATGAGGACAAGCGGCTAAAAAATTGAATGCATGATGGATGGAGTCCGAGGTTTTGCGAATACAGCTCTCAAATTGGGCTGTGTGTACAATTTAGAGAAAACCATAAGTTGTTTCACGAAATGTCCGAGGGATTGAGAAAAACTAAGTGCGCCTGCACAATTCAATGACAATGAAAGTAAAACCTGTCATCTTTGTACATATCAAAGCACGCGTCACCTACTGCATCCGCAAACATCATTACATATACTATGACATACTGTAATCGGCTATAATGGAGGGACACATGCATTCTTATCTACTAAGTGTTCTGCAGGAGTGCACCATTATGGTACCCACCTTGTCTTTGGGTCTGAGAATCTGACTGAAGAAGTCGTCTTTCCTCAGGCTGAAAATGACCACCTTGTCGAGGTTATCGCTTGATTTATTTTCTGTTTTTCGTACAAATCTTCATCCCGACTGAGTGAAAGTATACACGACCATAGCTGCAAAAAGTTTTTCAGCTTGTTATTTTTAGCCCTCTTCCTGTGTCTTAGTGCCTGTGTTTAAGTTATGATGAATGTCTGTCAAACAAAAGGATATTTTGGTGAACTTGGTTTTAGCAAACCAGGCGAGCTATGTGCAGATGAGGAATATTCAAGATCCAACAGGACAGGGGAATCAAGAAGTCAAAATCATTTCATTTATTTAATTTGAGTTTTCATGTCATGCAGCTTGCTGGCTATTAATTTCAAAACAATTTTTACTATAGGAGACCATGTAAAGGGAAATTCTAACAACATGATTGTCATTAGTGTGAATATCAGTAATTGCATTCACTTTCACCGTGTTATGCATGTCCTCGTCCGTTCTGCCGTCTTGTGAGCAAGCTCTTCGCCTGTCACTGGAGGCGAGTCCAGTCCCATTCCCCTCGTTTTCAAGTGAACGCCTTGTGCACACCCGGTTTCAAGGGTTCTACACCCCTTCATCTCGGAATTGAGATACCCCTTCACTCGTGCAGGGTAAAACAAGGCTAAGATGGGGAGGGGCTAAAGAGTAGAGTTGAGTGGGGTTCATGATGGATTAGGGTTAGGTTAGATATGAAGGAGCGAGGATATGAATGCATAGAAAATATAATTTGGATCATCTAATGATGCTTTAATTTTCTCAACTTCTTTACACTTAGTGTTGTTTATGTTGTTTTCTTTTCCCCAATTATTTTGCTACCTTTTCATTCTCTCACCTTTGTGTTTTTCTGTCACTTACCTTTAAAGACTGTTACGTTCGACTGAATGATTGTAATTCACAATAAATAGCCATCAGAATACAAAGAAACCACAGCGGCATCTTAAGTAGTTTTTATTGTGAACAGTAATACTGGTCCAGCATAAAAAGGACACAAGACCTTCTTTTCTCGTTGACCTAGCAGCCAAACAGGACAAAAAAGAAGAGAAAAAGGGGGGAAAAATACATTTTGAACATGTTTGCTGATGAAATCCTGACACTGTGGCCCCATCGGTCACAGGCCCCTTTGTTACCCTCCAATATCTGGAGATGCATGCCTTGCAGTCGTGGCAGGCTTTTGGAAAAGGTTGCAGCAATAGCAGGTCAGCTTTATTTCTGCTTTTAGTTGACGGTGGCATTGGCCGTGGTGCACGGGCAGCCATGCTAAAGGCACCCTTTTTCCAAGCCGAAAAAGAAAAAATGAGAGAGAGTGAGATTTTATTTTGGAATTGCCAAGACCGGGTGCTTAAATCTTGGATAAATCTGTAGATAGCACAGCAAGAAGTGCATCTTTATAACATAAATATATATCTGCGTACACTATAGGTGACAACTTAAAGGAAATCAGGAGAAAATCCTTTAAGTCCCTGGGATTGTTATGACTTTTTTTTGTCTGTTTTCTTTTTTTTTAGTTGGCCCGAAGACCACCGGGAACCAGGATCATGAGGATCATGGTGATTGTTGATGCATCAAGTGACTAACCCTGTCAATAGTTTTGGAGACATCCATTCATTTTCTGTACCACTTATCCTCACTAGGGTCTGAGCCATCCGCAGCGCCACACCGCATCCATAGATCTGAAGAGAAGACTGGATACACTAGGGTGCTCTAGCATCCCCGCCAAGGTTTGTGACTAGTTGGCAGCCACATTGGTGGGGGCAACCTTACCATCAAGGGCAATGCACATACATTGAAAAATCATCTTTTGAAGTTCTCCCACAACCCTTGTGAGGATAAGCGGCTCAGATAATGGATGGATCTTTTAGAGTTGCTTGGGAAACGATGCATCTGGAAGGGATAAGTGGAACAGCCATAAATCTGCCTAAAAAGGCCCAAAACGATTTGAGGGTCACACGAGGCAATGCCGAGAATGGAAGCAACATCCATTCATTTTCTGAGCGGCTTATCCTCACATGGGTCACAGGACTGCTGGACCCAATCCCAGCTGTCATAGGGCAGAACGCGGGATACAGGTACATTGGGTGCCAGCCAATCGCAGAGCACATGGAAACAGACAACAGTCGCACTCACAATCACACCTAGGGGCAATTTACAGTCTCCGAGTAATGGATGTTTTTGGGATGTGGGGGAGGCGGAGAACTTGCAAACTCCACACAGGGGCGTCTGGGATTTGTACCCTGGTCCTCAGAACTGTGAGGCTAACGCTCCATAGCTGCACCACTGTGCCGACTAGAAGGAACAAAGCAGCCATAAACCATGTGATGTACGTTTTACCAACTTGGAGCAATGTGGTGAGTACACAGAGTATCTTTGTATCTTTTTGATTAACCTATTGTTCAAATCTGTCGGTGCACCGTGCTGGGGGGAATACAAAGTGCACTACATGTACATTGACACCAGCCCTCCTGTTATCGGCCCCTTCGGGTGTCATTCAAGTTCTTGTCATTTTTTGTTGTGCTTTTTTAGCTTTTTTTACTTCCATTCTTATTACTTAATTGGATCATTTACTTGATTGTTGTGCTCTGGAATGGTCTTTATTATACACTGTCCGTGATTAAAAACATCAGTCTCACACAGATATCCCCCCATATTCTAGGTTCATTTATTTGAAAAGCCCACAAGAGGAAATTTCACCTGGCAGTCTGCAAAGTATTTTTGTGTTGCACACAGAGAGGACCAGATCACCCACATGCAGGCACACAGGAGGAGATGAAAGGTGGCATGTAAACAGTGCTGTACCTCTTGAGTTAGTGGCATTTCTGGACCGATGTTACTGAGGGGACCTGACTGGGGCCATGCATGTTTTTTGCCAGAGAGAAAAATTCAATCTGCCTCTAGCTAACATCAGATAACCTTACCATAATACAAAACCGAGTAAGCCTATTTTAGTAAAACCACCAGGTCACTGAAATCATGGGTATTCCTCACCATAGCTAAATGTCCAGTTCATATGAAAGAGGGGGGGGGAAGACATTTCTTTAGGGACCATAAAGACAAATAACGACGATGAGGACATTGTGAAAGAGCCACATGATGGAGCTGGAGCGACGCAAGCGTGACACAAAGTGAGAGCCAGAGGGCTTGGAAGAATAGTTTTAATAGAGAGAGGCAAAAGAGCCAGAAAGTGAGATACAAGCAGAGTGCGAGGCAGAAACCGATAGTATACAGTTTTAAAGGGTGATTTTATTCCAGAAAACTCAAATATTCAAAGTTACCTGGCCCTGTTTGCAAACATAATGCCCCAAACCCCCACCCCCCTAAACTGATTGGTACACCCTCAGCTGCAATAACTGAAATCAAGTGTTTTCTATTACTGGCAATGATTCTTTCATATCTCTGTGGAGATATTTAGACCCCATCTTCCTTGCAAATTGGTTTCAAAGGGTTTTTGAGCGTTAATGGCCTTTTTAATGTCATGGCACAGAATTTCAATTGGATTAAAATCCAGATTTTGACTAGGCCAACCCAAGATCTTATTTTTTTAAAAGCCATTCAGAAAAGGTTCCATCTATCACGGCAGGTCATCCAAGTCCTCGAACCTCAGACCATCACACTATCACTACCATGTTGAATGATAGTATCATCTCATTTTTCTGAAGCGTTTTGTTACATTCACGCCAGATGTAACAGGACACACAGCCTTTAAATGTTCACCATTCCTCTCGTCAGTTCATAGATTATTCTCCCAAACGGTAAGGGACTCATTCAGACTCTCTGTTTTTAGCCTTTCTGATCAGTGGGGTTTTTTGCCTTGAAACTCTGCCACTGATGCCATTTTTGTCCAGTTTCTTAGTTATTGTTGTGTCATGAATACTAATCTTGACTGAGGCAGGAGAGCCTTGGAGTTCTTTAGTTGTTCTATGTTGTCCTGTGTTCCTTTGTGACCTCCTGCATTAGTCATTGCTGTTCTTTTGGGGTCATTTTTTATCAGCTGGTCATGCCTGGGAAGGTTTACCACTGTTCTGTGTTTTCTCCATTTGTGAAAAGTCGCTCTCGCTATTTGTGACAAATGACTTTTTAACCCTTTCCAGACTGATAGAGGTCTACTACTTTATTTCCAAATAGTTTTTCACAGAACTGTATGTCAATTCCAGAACCTAGCCTCATGTGTTGAGGTTTTGGAGGGCTTCAGAGGATTATCAGATTTTAAACTGAGGCCTGATACTCTTAAAGTTTGTTTTAGCATTCATGCAAAACATGTCAGAAAATAAGATAAAACGATCAGTCCACACTGATGTCTATCAGTACAAAGACAAGAAGCTTAAATAAGGGGATTTGGACTTTTAAAAACAATATTTGTGTGCGAAATGCTTGGTGGTTGGAGTCATGTTTCACAGAATTTTTGTGTTCCGTGGCGTTACTGGACATTTATTTATCTGAGTACGTTATTGTCTTTGTTAGGTCCTTGGTGACTACGGAAAGGAGTGCTTGAATGCAAGATGCTAATTATTTGCTCATCAAAGTTGACATATCCAGAGAAATTGTTCACCCCTCCCCCAACCTCTGAAATAATAGTTATGCCCTATTTCTTTAACAGTTTTAAAAGCAGGTGTATTGTGCCACTCCGGAATCTGAAAAGTCATTATGATTCATTGTGGGACTGACACCTCTCGTATGAGTTCATTGAGGGCAACTAAAACCATGTTAGTAAAAAAAAGAAAACTGTTAAATTTAGCCTTTCAAATCCATCCATCTATTTTCCATACAGCTTACCATTATGGGGGTCGTGAGCTTTCTGGTGTCTGACCGAGCCAACTCTGGACCAGAGGTGGGATACACCCTGAACTGGTCGGCAGCCAATCGCAGGGCACATACAGACGAACAACCATTTGCACACACCGAGGGGCAATTTTACCATTCACAATTTACACTTTGTAATTAAACTACCATGCATGTTTTTGGGATGTGGAAGGAAGCCGCAGGACTAGGAAAAGACGCAGCCAAGCATGGGAAGAACATACCAACTCCACACAGGTGAGGCCGGACTTGAACCCGGGTCCTCAGAACTGTGAGGCAGTCAGTTGTCACCATGCCCCTGCCCCTCCATTGTAAATCATTTAAGGCAATATTAATAATTAATAAGAATGATTCTGGAGGACTTTTTAAGCAGTACATTTCATGGTACAAATTTGATAATACACTACTCAAATAAAATGGTCAGAACACATCATTGTCACAAGTCAGTCCTACCATTGGAATATGGGCAAAGATGGAGAAACAGAGCCTGTTTGGAATTTTCCAGCAAACACCCGAGTTGTCAGGTGCGTTACTTGCATCCTATTCTCTTTACAGAGAAAACGTGACAGACGGGAGATTGTGGAGAACATTCTGGTGCTGCAACATAAATTAGTTTGTCCAGTTTGACGGTCCATCAATGAAGGCCTGGGGAGCCATATCCTTGGAGGGCTGCACAGTACATAAACTCGCCAGCGGTACATTGACTGCTGTTGGGAAGTATGATGAGATCAGTTTACAAGTGCGGTGGGGCCTGGGCTTTTTCCTCTTGTGACTGCGGTGACAACAGTGTTGATGCTATTGACTCACTCTTTTGCCGGACCTGAATTCAATCGAGCCCCTCAAGGACATGTATTGTTCCATCAACCACATTTCACATCTCTTTTGAAGGCGCAAATTGATGACCTGATGCCTCCATGTTCAATTCAAAATCCCTCTGGAGAGCAGCTCACCACCAGGAACATGTAAGTCCTAAACATGACTGTGTCCAATATATGAGTTGTCTTAGGTCAATTCAGAGAGGTTGGATGTGCCTCTGATTTGGAGTATGATTCTGCATCCGGCCCAGCTTTTTGCTTCGTTGTTTTGTACTCAACCACATACTGAAGGTCTTTGTCAATATGTTGAAAAATGGATGACAAAGAAAATAAAAGACATTTTTGACAAAAAGGGCTGCATGGGGGATTTAGGAGTCACTCTTTAGTGGCCCTTCTTTAGAACCAAAGGTAAAACAGTGGGATGGAATAAAAAGCATCCCACGTAATTGTTTACCGAGAATTCTACTCGAAAACCTTTCCCACTGTCAGTGCCTTTAATCCGTTCTTTGTAACGAGTGAAAAACTACGCTTAAAAACATCTAAATCTGTCTTCGAATTTGAAGCTGCAACAAGATCAAATTTTTCCTCCATTGACCGATGCATAAAAAGACGGATTGACATTTCTCAAATTTTACTCCCTCCGTCAATATCCAGTTGGCCTTCACTGCACAGAGGAATGGGCAAATCGCAGAATCGTACATTGGGTTTTATGGCTGCGTGAGAAGACATCAAGGAAGATTAGTGCACTCAAATCAGTCACCAGGATTGGATGGTAAAAACCCACGATTAAATGTAGGTATAAATGGATCGTCTCTGTGCTCAGTTTGGCTCTACAAGGATTTATACTAGCAGTGGTATAAAGTATGAAACAGCAAAAAAGATTAAAAATAATCTTTGTTGAGTGAATTGCTCTGGACCAACACTCTTTAAACCTGCCTACCACAATTCAGAGAAAGGATAGGGGTCACAAAAAGTTTCTGCAAGGACAGACCTCCCATACTGCATGCAGGTCAAACCAGGATACCTGTCAGCTATGACTGGAAATGGACTCAGTACACATAGAGGAAGGTCAGGGATGGCTCTTATAATTGAAAGCATAAATTGAAGTGAAGATCCAGGGTGCCCCAATCAATACAAGGCCACCACATGTTGCTGAGACAGTCATTATTGTATCATCAAATACCACTTGCGTGACACAAAGATATAATCCAGCGATTTTCAAACAGTGTCTCAGGAAAGGGGGGTGCAGATAATTTAAGACCCCCCCACCACACACACACACACAAACACACACACAATTGACAATTATTCCCCACCCCAAGAAAATTTCAAGCGGGGGAGGGGGCGCAGAGGGCGCACCCAAAAAGTTTGAAAACCTCTGGGTTATTCAGTCTGGGTGAGAAAAGCAAAATACAACATCTTAAAGTCAGACTCCTGAAGCCGTGACCTGAAATTCTGCTATCAAATTCTCGAAACCTAATTTTAGTAGGTCAAATGGTTCTCAAGGTGGACAAAGTCTTCATTTTTTAATGTCAAACTTCCTTCTTTGAATTATCATGAGTTAACGATCTACAGGTCTTGAGTCTCATAAAACCCAAGTCACTCTGATTGAATGACCTCCTTTCCTGATATGAATTCTGAGAATGTTTGCTCGTGGGTTTCATCTGATTTTGTTTCATCTGTTAAAGTTACTAATACAATAGCTTTAGCTATGAAAATGTCGAATTGACCCTCAAACCCCATCAAACAGTCTTTCCACAACCACAGTGCTCTCTGTTGAGCTCCATATGAAGTAAATACCCTCCGGCACAATGTGTATTATTATTTGGCCAAAAGATGTTTTTTTTTCCCACCATTCTCTCAACCACAAAAGGTTAAGTTTGTGCATCACCATTCAGAACACGAAAAAAAAAATCCAATGTTGGTGACCGTAAAAAAACAAGACAGACAGACGTATGGTCTTGTCTGCCTGATACTCCAACTGAGAATAACAATTCATGTGGAACTACAGCAATTTTGGCAGCTGAGGGATTTACTTAGATGGCTTTTAAGTATTGTATGTACGTGTCAATGACACGGTTTAAACAATCAGTGGCTCATACTCAGCTGAGTAAGGCTGGATTAAAATTATGTGACCTCTTTACAAGTCCTCTTTTTGGGAACTGAAAAAAACAAACAAATTTGCCCTGGATTTTTAGTCAATCTGTGTGAAGTCATTGGACTCTCGGCTACTTCATTTAAGACTGACCTTATTGTGTAAGACCAAGCATACCAAAATAAATTGATAAAATGTGGAAAAGACACAAATTAATGAAAAAAATGTATGCAATTAAATTGCAGTAAACCTAAAATGTGAATAAAATGAAAAATTCATATTAAAGATAGCTAAAATAGGTACAACACTCAAAATGCGGGGCTGTAGATCTACGTTCTGACTCCCGGTATCACTGAAAGGGTGATAGCACAGGACCTGAGGGTCCGTTAGGCTTGATATAGTTTGAACAGGTCAGCTAAATAAGAAAGCCCAAGACCGTGAAATGTTTTAATTCGTAAAAGAACTTTAAAATCGATCATGCAACACACAGGGTGCAATTACAGAGCATAATGTGCTCTCCCTTTCTTCTTTTCACCCACGAAACGGCGGCTTAATTCTGCAGGAATTGTAAATTACTAGTTGGAGAAGAGAGCTGTGCAGTAATCAATGAGGCTGCATATTACATAAGTTAGTATCAGTCTGTTTGTGTGTGTGTGTGTGTGTGTGTGTGTGTGTGTAGGGGGGGGTTCGGACAGGCAGACTCAGGCAATATTCTTAAGGTACTATACATGTACAGCACCAATTTACATTGTGATGTTGACATGTGCGATGAAACTTAACTCAGAGACAAATATTTTGGCCAGTTTTTGAACTTTGTCTGATGTAGTAAAATGAAAGATGGTATGTTTTTCTCTCTCTGAGCTTCAGGACTCTTAACTAAAACTGTGCATATTTTTTGTATGCATGAAAGTGCATTTGCTGACAAGCTACTCATCAAGAAATTTTCACTTCATTAAAAAAAATACTATTTCCTGGTATTGAATGCAATTACAAAGGATCGCTTATCGTCAAAATAATCTCCTGTAGTGCATGAAATGCGGGCTGTTTAAAAAGTTCAGAAATAACTTACTTGGATTTAGTGTTCCTTTGTAACTGGAGGTTGAGAACAAATGATGGGTAACACCCTCTCTGGTGACAAATTGTTTACTCTTCAGATAAGGCAGATGCAGAGAGGTTTGTAAAAGCGTTGGGCCCACACCTCCACGCTTGGTAACCATTAAGAGAAATCTGCCAGGGTTCGGGTTAAAAGCATGACTGGCTTATTAAACGATTGCTGAGGCAAAAGCCCTTGTAAATGAATTGTGAATGCCTCAATAATTGACACGTCATTTATAACAGATGAGGCTCTGGCCTCAGCCATAATAAATTCACGTGTCATTAGGTAAACGATTGAAGTCCATGTGACTAAAATAAGGGCCAGACACCTGTTGTTAAGTGCTATACGTTTATTTTACAACCGTTCCAAAGTTCCTTTAGTGTTTTGCATGTGACTGACAGAGAGCTGCGGTAGTTGTGCTGCCTGAAAATAATGTTCAAGATAAATGATTTTGAGCTGATCTGGCATTTCATTTATTTCCTGTACACTGATGAGCAGATGAGATGGAAAACTCATCATAAATATGCAAACGTTGCACAAGTCTCCAAGCGTTGTTTCCTGGGATGATGAAAAGTGTGTTCGATGGTTCCAACGGTACCTTACACATAATGCTATGAATCTCGTGCAAGTACTTTACGGTGTCGACTAGCCTACCCCATACTTGATTTTTAGCCCCCTTTGCAGTTATTGCTCTGCTTGCTCACTCGCAATGAGGACCTGCCCGTTGCGGACGGACCCGTCTCATGTGTGATGGAGGTCCTTGACTTCATGTCAGTACTTGATGCTGTGGTTCTGCTTCATAATTGATTTCACATAAAGGGCCCTCATCTGTTACCGTACGAATACACTGAATCTCGGACCCAACGAAAACAACTAAACAAAAGCAATTAAACGAGATTTAACTGAACTAAGGGAGCACTAGAATGTGAGCAACAACCATGAAGTAAAAACCTTCTTCAACAGAAGTCTAAATGAGAAAGACTCGGCGGTAATAAAGCAGTTGGGCAAAGCTACAAAGGGTTAAAATAAAAACTGAATACTTACAACACAATTAAAGAAACGATAACAGGTATTATCACGATGGTTCAAATGGCCCATTTTTGACTAATAAGTTCTCAGAGTTTGTTTTTGTTTTTGTTTTTTTTTTTTTCAAGAAAATGAAACTGGCAGTCATTTCAAATAATATTTATCTATTTTAAATAATTGGTAAATAACTAATTAGACTGAGAATGTACTCTATACAGTACATGACATTTATTTGTGATGTCACCGAAAGAACAGGAGACCAAATTTGCTGGATAGTGGACAAAAGAATGTACTATACCAGTGGTTTTCAAACTGGTGTGTGTGTGTTTGTCCTAGGGTGGGGGTGGCATGGTGTGACAGCGATGGGGGTGTGGAGCTACCATGATCTACCATGAACACTTTTCATTATTAAGTTACACCCAGCCGTTGTTCGTGTTTTTGTTGATTATGCTATTAATTGAGAAAGTAGCAAACCGTGAGAACTTACCTGATGCTGCACTGTATCGCACAGCAATTGGTGTCTTTAGGTTCAAATGACTCATTGAGTTTTATAGGAAAGTGGCTAACATGACCCTGTCCCAACTATTTTGCAATGTCTTACACGCATGATATTCAAATATAATGAATATTTGCAACAACAACAAAAAATCAGTTTAGCATTTTGAACATTGCAATCTCATCTTTGCAGTGCATTTAATTCAGTAAAGGTCAAAATAGATTTGCAAAACTTTGTATTCTGTTTTTAATTTAAATTCTACAGTCTCACCTTCATTCTAATTCGGGTTTGTACATACTGCATAATATATACTGCATACTATCCACCTCACTGCAATAATTAGTTGGATTTTGAATACTTGTAAAATGCATTCCTTTGAGGAGTACATACATAAATTAGTAGTCGGTTGTGATCCGCCAATTATGAGGCGCCGGTCTACCCCAAAAACGCCAGGAGCCGGCTTTGTTTTTTGCTCCACTCCACACTGAGCTCAAGCGACTATGTGATGGTGTGAAACTGCCTCAAGCATGATGGACCTGTCTCATAATTTATGGTTCTGTATCATACATGACAGACCTGTCTCATACTTAATGATGAGGACCTGTCACATACAGCAACTGGGTCATATTTGATGATTTATAAGGATCTCATACTTGATTGTCCTCGCTCATAAATGCTTCGCACTTGCCTGTTACATAATTCTGCAACATTTAATTTCATTTTTTCATCATTATAGTCCCTCAAGAGAAAATTCAACTTACATTGTCATGTGTAGCAAGTGTTGCACAGCACACAGAACCAGCTCACACACGTGCCAGCATACAAGGAGAGATTCAGGGTGAAAGGGTCACGCATCAAGTGCTGTACCGCTTGAGCTGGGGTAAGGCCTACTACATCCTCATGGCAGTAACTAACAGCGTGGAAAATTGATTATGTGGGCCTGCCTCTAATTTGATGAAGAGGACCTCCCTAATATTGTACTGAAAAGATGCTGTCGACCTTATACTCATACCTTGTACTTGATGGACCTCTTTCATATAGGATAGTGCTGACTTGACTCATATTTGATGAAACTGTCTCACGATTGATCATGTGGACCTGTAACATATCTGATTGGTATAGGTCAGAATTGCCTCATTCTTCACCTGCTTTGTGCTTGGTGGTGTGGCTCTCATCCAAAGGCAGTTCTCGGAGGGGCCGAGTGCACCTCACCACTTGCATATCGTTGCTACACAGTGTTGTAGTAAGACAGCAGCATCAGCAAGTAATGCCCATGAACGGCATTATTTTGTTCCACAATAAAAACACGCAAGGAGTGACTAAACAGAGCACAACCTTCATTTCAGTTACAATAACACAATGGAAGTGAAAACCAACAGGTGAGTAAAACACACACACACACACACATATCTATACACACACACACACAAATAACTATTATCATGGTAAAAATGAAAAAAAAAAAAGCATCATATTATGACTGACAGGTATTTACCGCATGTACAACATGCAGCAGGGAACTCTGCATCCACTTCTCCTGGTGCCACAGACAGCACATACTGAAAATATTAAAATTCTGACATTGCATCGGCCCAAAAAGTAGAAGTACTGCACGTCGCATAAAGTTTAATATTGTAGTGAGATACCTCAATGCATTTTGTTGTAAACCACATCACAGAGCTACCATCCGCTTTGTCAGAAGCAATCAGAAACAAGTAACAATTACTACAGACTATAAAGGAAATACTTCTGATACTTCTGGTCGAAACATTTTAATAGCCAGCTTCATTAATTACAATAGCAGCTTGTCAGATTAGGCATTCATGTGATCTTAAAATGTATGTTTCTAATTACCATTAGTTGACTTCAACGCAAAACTAGGCAAGTAGCTTATGATAAAAGTGTTATCTAAATAGTGTGTTGGTGAAATGTTGTGTGTTCCTCTCCATTGTTCCTTGTTGCCTTTCAAAATGCATGAAAATTTCTGATGCATTAAACACGTCTACAGTAGTTTCAGTCCATTTGAAGTCTTAGTTCAATGTCAGGATTAGAATACAATGAAAGAATGAACTGAATACAATTAGACAAAACAATGAATAAATCAATTTACTTTGTGCGTGCATGCGTGGCTGTTTAAAATTGTCCCCCTTTGACGAAACACCTGGCCCCACAAACTAATCAAATACTCTTTCACTCGTTCAAGAGCTCTTTGCTCCCTGAAATGAGTCATGAGGTAAAAGAAGTCCTGGATGGACAAATAGATGAAGAAGAGACGAGGTGTGATGCTGTGACTTGCTCTTAATTCACACACTGATTGAACGTCCCCACTAATTTGGATGCCTGGGGCCAGTGCTCAGCTGGCCCACCCCTCTGCGCACCACCGGAATTAAATGGCATGAACATTTTTCACATTTTTTAACAGCACTAGCATTTGTAAATGAATCTGTTATTTTGACTGAAAATGTATCTGTGGCCAGCTTATTTGTTGACAGGAAACGCATGAGTCATCACTCGTTGCTCATTTGAATGAAGCGGTGCAATTTTTACATTTGAAAAACGTGTAGGCATTTATTAGCAATCGAAAAAGAGGCACACTACCTCGCTGGAAGATATTAGGTCAGCCTTTCAGAACCTCTGACTGATGTGAACTTTAAGAGACAAAACAGAAAGGGCATCAACTTATTTATGAGTTTGCCACTTCTCTGTGATAGAATGTGTTTTCCTGTCACAGAAAAAGGATGAAAAGATTCAGTCGTGAATATTGTGGATACTTTTGACTGTAATAAAATATTATTATTAATCATCATTACCCCCTCCTTAAGTTATCAACTTATTGTGATGAAGAGGTCCCAATGATGCTCGGAGCTAAGTTGTCTGGGGATTCGTGCCCTTTGTATGGTCACCCACAGCAAAAAGGTCACCAGAGTGACCAGACAAAGCACTGCTACGTAAACCCCTATGACAAAAAAATGGATCAAGGTTTCCCTTGCCCGGACATGGATCAACAGAGCCCCCCTCTGGAGCCAGGGCTGGATGTGGGGCTCGAAGGCGAGCGGCTGGTGGCTGGGCCTGCACACATGGGCCTCAATTGGCCACAGCCCAAAAGGGTAACACTGGTCCCCCTTCCCATGGGCTCCCATGGGAACGTCACCTCACTGGCAGGGAAGGAACTCAAGCTGGTGTGTGAGGTCAAGAAGTTCCAACGAGATGGAGTCGAGATCGCCTCCACTCACAGGTTAGCTCTGGTACAAGTCCTCTTGAGAGGGTTTAGACTTTCTTCCTCTCGTGCCCATGATGAGAGGCGCCGAGCAGATGTGCATATACTTGCCGGCTCCAGCACAGTGCATGTACATTGGGGTTCACTTGATGAAAGGGTAGCCTCCTTTCGCCTTCGGGTAGGACGGGTCCTGATTGTTGTTTGTGCCTATGCACAATGTTCAGTGAGGGCATGGAGAAAGACTTCCGGGCGGCTTAAAGGAAATTCTGGTTCACCATCCGGTGTCTCATGAGGGGAATAAATGCAATGTCAACACCGTGAATAGTGAGGATGGGGCACTGCTGACCTCGACTCGGGACGTTGTTAGTTGATGGGGAGAATACTTCGAAGACCTCCTCAATTTCACTGACCTGCCCCCATGATGACACAGAGTTTGGATTCTCTGAGGCAGGCTCTCCTATGCCTGGAGTTGTAGTCACCGAGGTGGTTAAAATACTCCTTGGGGTTCAACAGGGTAGATGAGATTTACCCGGAGTTTCTTAAGGCTCTGAATTTTGTGGGCTGTCCAGGACATCAGGGCTCTGGACTGGCAGACTGGCGTGGTGGTGTGTTCCAATTACTGGGGGATGAGACTCCTCAGCCCCCCTGATAAGGTCTATTCAGGTGTTGTGAAGAGAAGGGTCGGTTCGGAAGTCGAATCGCAGCTTGAAGAGAAGCCATGTGATTTGTCCTGACTGTGGAACACCCTCAGCAGTGTCCTCAAGACTGCATGGGAATTTGCCCAACTAGTCTCCATATGTTTTGTGGACTTGGAGAAGGCGTTCGACTATGAATTTCGGGGAATTGTGTGGGAGGGACTTCGGGAGTATGGGGTACTAAACCCTGATATGGGCTGTACAGTCTCTGTACGCCGGGTGTCAAAGTTTGGTCCGCGTTGCCGGCAGTATGTCGGACTATTTTCTGGTGAGGGTGGCGTGGCAAAAAGGATGGAGATGGCTGAAGTGAACACTTATTTCCAGAAGAGGGAGGAACATATAGTGACCTACAAGAGCGGAGGTAGAAGCACGCAGGTGGATTTTCATCAACTTTATTCCTCTATAGTTCCCACGGCTCTGATCATCGCCTTTGTTCTTAAAAATGGGAACTAGAACACTTATCCTCCATTCTTCAGGCATCGTTTCGACCGCGAGTATTCTGTTGAATAAGTTGGTCAAAAACTCCACAGCCATCTCTCCAAATTGCTTCCATACCTCCACTGGTATGTCATCAGGACCAACTGCCTTTCCATTTTTCATCCTTTGTAGTGCCTTTCTGACTTCTCCTTTACTAATCATTGCCACTTCCTCGTCCTTCACACTTGCCTCTTCAACTCTTCCTTCTCTCTCATTTTCTTCATTCATCAACTTCTCAAAGTTTTCTTTCCATCTATTTAGCACACTACCGGCACCAGTCAACACATTTCCATCTCTATCCTTAATCACCCTTACCTGCTGCACATCCTTCCCATCTCTATCCCTCTGTCTGGCCAACCTGTAGAGATCCTTTTCTCCTTCTTTCGCGTCCAACCTGGTGTACATGTCTTCATATGCCTCTTGTTTAGCCTTTGCCACCTCTACCTTTGCCCTACGTCGCATCTCGATAGCCGCTAACCACATTATACATAACACCCTCAATTTCAAATTTTAGTCTCATCACTCGATCTGATAATCTTTTCACCTCCAAGACATTCTTAGCCAGCTCTTCCATTAAAATAATGCCTACTCCATTTCTCTTCCCATCTACTCCGTGGTACAATAATTTAAACCCTGCTCCTAAACTTTTAGCCTTACTACCTTTCCACCTGCTCTCTTGGATGCACAGTACATCAACCTTTCTCCTAACCATCATGTCAACCAACTCCTGAGCTTTTCCTGAGTGAGGCTACAGGGAGAAGAGATAGCGAGGGTGGAGTACTTCAAATATTTAGGGTCAACAATCCAGAGCAACGGTGAGGGTGGTATGGAAGTGAGCAGGTTGGAACAGCTGGCGGAAAGTGTCTGGTGTGTTATGTGACAAAAGAGTGCGACTGTTTGTTCTATGTGCCCTGCGATTGGCTGGCAACCAGTCCAGAGTCTACCCTGCCTCATGCCCGTTGACAGCTGAGATGGGATCCAGCATTCCTCGCGACCCTTGTGAGGATAAGCGGCTAAGAAAATGGATGGTTGTATATATTATGGTTAGGGGGTGAACAGCTCAAAGGTTGTCATCCTAGATTCGCCCCTGGGTGTGGCTATTTGATTGGGAGGACATCTTGTACTAATTGTTATATGACTCGGGCTCCCTCCCAACCGATGGTTCATACATGACGATGAAGACCTTTCTGAAAGGTACATACCCTGTCTGGTTCGGTTCCGACGTGCCTGACACGTCGCGGTCCCGCCTCGGGGACGCAGCGCTGAGCCACCGAGATGCGCACCAGGCGAAGCTTGGGAGGAGCTTGGCACATCTCAGCGTTTTCATGCCATTGTCGAGTGAAGACACGCTTTGCAGAGGAGATATAAACCGAAAGGTGAGTCCACCGCTCGCGTGCTTTTAAACTTTTGAATGAGGACTGTTGACACAAATGTATTATTTCAAACCAGGAATTGTTCGCCAATACTTGTGTAAGAAGCGTCATATAGTTGTTTTCGGGGTTCTAGGATATGTGAGTTTAAAAAGAAAAGTCCGACATAATTTGCTTCAATCACGGGTTGCTTTATTTTTTTTTTTACTGTGCTCCTGTCGAACATGCGTGAGTACGACGTCTACGAAAACCAAGTATTCACTTGGATGGAGAGAAATTACGCACAGAGTTGCATACATACGTTTCTGGCATGCGGTTAAGTAAATAACGTTGCGATGGAATAATTGACTCTTTTATTCTGGATTTGGCTACAGAGCGTGTATTGGACAGATTGGCTGCTTGTTTGGACATTAAGCCGTGAACACGTTTTCAGTGAATCGTAAAGTACTCGTGTCGCCTGCAGCCTGCCGGCTGTGATAAAACACAATACTAGGACGCATACGCAGACTGCTCATCCAAAACTCCTTTTAAGTTATTGTATGTTCCATCGCCTTGTATATGTTACGGCTAATGGCTGCATGATTTTTCATTTTTCAAAAGGATCATATATAAATGTATATATATATATATATATATATATATATATATATAAATGTGAGACTCTCGTACATGAACCCGAATGGAAATAACAGTCTACCTTGGATAATGCCGCTTTATCAAAAGGTCATCAAGGCTGCATCACCGTGCCGAATTTGTTAAGCAGTTAATATCTCTGAAACACAAACATAAATACTAAAGTGTCTCAATAAAGGAAAGCAACGACGTCGTATAATACATTTTGGGGTCTTAATAATTGATGGCTTTTTTTTTCACTTTTTTGTGAGGCGGAAAATAGCGCATCTGCAATTCTGGTGCATTGAAGCGACTGACACCATCATTGTTTGATATAAGCCAAAAAAAATGCCATAGCAGTTGATATCGAACTAAGTGAATCCTAATTTAAGAAAAATAGCAAAATGCACATATTTGGTGCATCTTGCATACACAAGCAGCCATTGATGAGTGTATTTCATTTGGAGTAGAAGCAGGTGGAACTTAATTCTGAAAACGGCAGCACGGTTCGTGAAGAGCTTCAATAGCACTGTACAAATTATGCTGCTTTAGGCTTGTTCATGGCATATTTTAGGTTGAGTGGTTATGCAATACAGGCTCAATGGCGGACAACCGGTTGCCACATCACAGTTCTGAGGACTCAGGTTCGAATCCAGACTGGGTAGAATTTGTAGGTTCTCCACGCACGTGTGTGGTTTTCCTCCCACATTCCAAAATCATGACAGGTTGATTGAAGACTCTAAATTGCCCATAAGTGTGAATATGACAGTGAATGTTTGTTTACGCCCTGCAATTGGCTGACAATCAGTTCACGATGTACCCTATTTCTCAGCCCAATTCGGCTAAGAGAGGCACCAACACACCCACAACCGGAGTGAAGATAAAAAAATGGATAGCCTGATAGATTGATGGTTATGCAATAAGGGGGTGGGGAGAAACCAAATATGCACTGTATTTACCTTCATGTCAGGGCTGGAATGCTTCAGGTCTCTTCATTTGATGATATTTTGTATGAAAGTAACGGGAATGGGGTTTACTTGGAAATAAACAGCAGAGATTGTTTAAACGACTCACGTTGGAATAAATAAGGATGAGGTTCACTTGATTTCAGAGAGTTTGACATGGAAGGCCACTGAAAGATTAGGACTAAAAATTCTTTGTTCAGGGTATGTATATACCATAGGTGCTGAATATGACAAATTGCAGCATTGTGTATGCTTTCAGCGTAGTAAAAAGGAAGAGAAAAACAAATGTTCTTGCCGTGACTTTCTTTGTTCTTTTCTGCCCTTGACAGAATCAAAGCGGCGCTGTGTCCCTCTCAGGTGCTTCCACAACCTGGGGAAGAAATGAGCCCCCCAGACCCATCTAACAGCACAGGAGAATGGGAGCCTTATGAAACCGGCATGTGGACTATGCCCAATGGAAGCATGGATTTAGACCAACATGGTTTCCACACAGACATTACCAAGCACCTGGGGGTGCAGATCACCCTCATCACAGCGTATTCCTTAATCATCCTTCTGGGGCTTCTCGGGAATGCTCTTGTTATTTACATGATCATCCGTTACAGGAACATGCGAACAGTGACAAACTTCTTCATAGCCAATTTAGCACTGGCGGATCTGCTTGTTGACACTTTTTGCCTCCCCTTCACGCTGGTCTACACCCTGCTCGACGAGTGGATGTTTGGCGCAGTGCTGTGCCACACAGTGCCCTTCGCCCAGGCCCTGAGCGTTCATGTGTCCATCCTGACCCTGACAGTCATTGCACTGGAGCGCTACCGCTGCATTGTCTTCTACCTGGGCCAGCGGCTCACGTGGCAGTCCAGCTTCCTCATCATGGCTTTTACTTGGACTATCTCGGCGGTCCTGGCGGCACCCCTGGCCATCTTCAGAGAGTACCGCTACGAAGAGATCCCCTCGATCAATCTGCACATCGCCGTGTGCTCTGAGAAGTGGCCATATGGGACCAACAGGGACGGCGTCATCTACAGCCTCTCAATGCTGCTCCTGCAGTACATTATCCCTCTAGCGATCATCAGTTATGCTTATATTTGCATCTGGGTCAAACTGAAAAATCACATCAGCCCGTCTACTCGCAATGATAGCATTATGCGCCGCAAAAAGACCACCAAGATGTTGGCTCTGGTGGTGGTGGTGTTCGCCATCTGCTGGCTACCCTTCCACATATTTCAGCTGGCCAGCGATCTGGACCTGGTTCTCAATTTTGAGGAATATAAACTGATATACACCGTGTTCCATATCGTGGCTATGTGTTCCACTTTTGCCAACCCGCTCCTCTACGGCTGGATGAATAAAAACTATAGAAATGGATTCTTAATGGTCTTCCGCTGTGAGGATAAGCCAGATTCTTTCCACCCCGAAGGCTCTGTCAGGACTCGCTCTATGAGGCGGCTGACGCTCAATGGTCGTAATGGCGGACACCCGCCAGCTGCCGTGTGAGAAGACATTTGAACATGTTGCTATTTTGCGGCACGTGTGGTACAAAGGCGGGATGAGCATTTCACAAAATATCCTGTTTCCATTTCAGTGTTGTATTGAGCAAAATAACACGTCAACCCAGTCACGGGGCCCTCCACATCAAATAATCAATATTAGTGTTCATCATCAACTAAAAAGTGTAAATTTGAGAAACTTATTCTCTTCTCCTGAGCTATAGACATGGAAATCCTTCTTAAGGATTATTATTCAACAAGTGAATCATATCAATGCTTTAGCTGTAATTGATGAGAATATTGGTCAACATTTGATATAGTTTATCATTTCGAGATCTTTGCGATGAAAAGTGTCATTTATGTCACACTCCACTTCATCTCTTCTGCATCCTCCACAGCTGACACTGACCACTGTACCAGTGCTACTGTTACTATACTGACAAGAGCATCTGGCTCTTGTCAGTTATGCACGTTGGGTACCCGCATGAAAAAGGTCGAGACCTTTGGTAGTTCTTATGAAAACTGTCTTCGACTCCACTGGGATCGCTCTGCTTCATTTTTATCACAATGTGCCAACATGTTTTTTTGTCCTGACTTGAGTCTGCCCGTGAGCAGCAAGACAATTCCATTCCATGAGAAGCACTGACGACACTTCAGACAGTAATAGAGTACACATTTTCATGTACTTTTTTTTTTTTTACAAGCGTGCAAATTAAGACTAAAGCATTCATAATTGTTTTCATCCATCCATCCATTTTTGAGGGGTTTATCCTCACGAGGGTCACAGGAGTGCTGGAGTCTCTCCCAGGTATCATCGTCTACGAGGTGGGGTACAGCCTGAACTGGTTTCCAGCCAATACCAGGTAATAATTGTTTTAAATCAAACTATGAATTAGTTTTCATGAGACGTTTATGCGCCCCTGGAAACCTCCCGACTCCAATAAGTTGCCTGTGCTTCCCTAATGGTAAATCCTTCCCTGGCTAGGAGGAGTTGACCTAGCATGGATGTAACGCTTATGTCACGTTTTTCAACGAGGGCCTATTTCAATGGCTGAGATGTCACCATGATACAGCGACTGATCAGTTGCGGCAACTCCGGGACCGGAGAGGTCATAATATAGCGTGCGCTCTGACCAGGAAGATGTCTGGGAGACATATCCACATAACGTGATATCCATTTCACCCAGAAACCGCTGCTATAAGGCTAAATACAGAATATATTTTATTTAAATAGATATATAATATATATAGGGGGCATGTGCTTGTTTGTGAGCTCGGTTGTTTCTGGGTGCTTGCGGTGAGCCATCTCTATCCTCAGCTGGCGAAGCACGGATACTGGGATTGTGAGGAAATGTTTCGACTTCTCAAAAAAATCCAAAAACATTGAGGCGATCATGCTGAGACTTTCAGAGGTGTTATCTTGAAGTGAGCACACGTCCACATAGATTCTAGTCATGGCTGACTGACATTAGGCGAGGTGAAGACTTTTTCTCTATGTACACATTTAGGGAAAATGCTTTAACGTACATCAAATCCTACATTTGGCTATATTTTTTATATTTTCAGAGGTTGAAATGAGCACAACAAGAGATGTGTAGGGAAGTTGCCAAAATGTATCCACTGAAATTGATCATGTTCGATTTCTCCGCAACTCCCTGGCAACCCAGCTCATTCCTAAAAGACTCCACGAGACATCACAGAGACATCCCAGCAACCAGCAGAGACTCAAGTCCCTATCAGGTAGCCAACTAGTCTCCAAGCCAGTGAGATAGGCCCGTTAGACCGCAAACTAGTTGAGACTGTATCAAATGTGCCTTTGTTGGCAGCCAAGCAGCGGACACCATTTTGTCTCAGTTGTTTCAAGATATGATTAATCAATAGCTGATTACTCACTATAGACACCACTCCATCCGCTCTATTAGGGGTGTCAAACAAATTATGGTGCCGTGACATATTGTCGTCACGGTTCCCCTCAGAAGGCTGCTACACTGTGAAGCCATAAAATATTTATTTGCCTCAACATAAGATGACATATACCCAGCACCTTGATGGAAAACTATTTTTTTAAATTCGAGTCAAACTGATTATTCAGCTATGATTCAAGTAAGCTGGGGTGGGGGGGGGCTGAATAAGAATGCTTACAATCCATATTTTTTTTTTTTTTAGAAAGAATTGTGGAAGTTGACACGTGTTTTGCCTCAGGCCTTAAGTTTGATGACATGTTTGTTCTGTCCATCCCTAGTACAAATGCAGCCTTTTAAACTCAACGATCTGGCCTTGAGTTTCTATCATGCTTTTTGTTTTGTAAAGCAGTTAATTTGTGAATGTTCATAGTGAACCCAGTGTATTTAAATGACGCTCATAAATGTTAATTATTTTCTGTAATGTGTTCCTTACTAATGCAAATGACTTGTTGATAAGTAACGTCCACTTAATTAAAAAGTCAGCTGCATTTATTTAATAATGTGTTCCTACTTCCCATAGGAAGATGCTACGTTCTTGTGATTACAAGGCCAATTTTATTTTTAAAACACAAATGTATGTATTTGCTGAGTTTTTTTTTTTTTTGTCTTAGGGTTTACTGCAAACCGAATGACATTCAAATCAATTTAAAGTGTCCACAGAAGGTTGCTGCTGCTTCTCTCTCCACAGGAAGTTAATTATGTCGACTTGAAGGTGCTCCATATCAGATGCACCAGCATGATTCCTTTTTAAAAGAAGTGAGAAACGGGATCATATGAATGAAGTGCAATGAGGTGTCTTGAAAAATGTGTAAGAGGGCTCTTAAAAGGGATTTCGATTAAGACTGTCTCTTTTTTTGTTTTTCAACTCTCAGCTGCTGAGCTGCATGTGCTTTGCTGGTTGTGTTTTATCAACAACACACCTTACACCCACGAGCAAAACTGTCAGTCAGAAAATCTGACACCATGTCAAGCAGAAACCTCTGTTCACAACTGTGTCAAAGTACTCAAGACATATGTGAATAAATACAGTAATGACAAGTGACAAGACTTCGTGGTGACAGGCCTACGATCAGTCACAGGAAAAAAAGACGTTTGCTCAGCTCAAGAACTCCACCCATTAGCTTTTAAACTGCTTTCTGAACAATGCAACTGGGGATTTAACAGCAAATAAAGCATTTGAAAAAGAAACAGAACAACTGTTGCTCACACATTGGTGTGTTTATATTTTCCTGTTTAGAAAATGCCTGTAGCCAGAGAAGGAATACTGGATCTAAACACCCACAGCGTGGATTTCATGGCTTAGCCTACGTATTCCTTTATGTTCCAGAGAGTCACATATAGAAGCAGCAGTCTTCGACCTACATCATCTGAAGTTTAAAAGAGATGCAATGTGCCGTGCATGACGTGTTTTTTCAGATGCTTGGCAGAATATTGTCATTGTTCAAAATTAATTGGGCATCTGTTCCCAAGTGGAGAATGCTTATGGGTGATTATAATTTAAAAGTTTTAACATAGTAGCCATTTCATTATGATTCCCATTCGCACTGTTCCATTAAGCAAAATGCCACTCTGAGTTACTGTTTTTTTGTTTGTGTGTGAGTTTCTTTTACTCATACACAACATTTATCTCATGCAATCCATTCTAAACCAAATTTCATAAGAACAGTAAGTATACTTATCACCTCTTCAGCACTGGGGTTACGTTTTGTGATTACTTGAAAAAAAAAAAAAAGAAATAGGAATAGTGTATTTAAATACACCCTGACTTGATTTTATGGCATTTACATCACTTGAATTTTTTTAAGTTCTCTAAACACACTTTTAAAACAATACAAACACAGTTAAACACATCCCGAGAGGGCAAAATCAATAGATAACATAAACATATTGTACAATACAGATTCGATAACTAACTGTAATAACACACCAGAAAAAATGTAAGTGAACCACGACATCGGGGTTTACCGTAGTGAATTGTTAATTCAGAATCAGCAACCTATTTTCTTAGCTAATTTGGCACAAAACATACACCGATGAAGACTGGCTGTCAGCCAGTGGCTGGGTGTGTGATTAAAACTAAATAATTCACACTTATTGCCACACCTATTTACAATTGATCTAGAGAGCTATTTTATTGGGTAATTTGGAGCAAATATTGCTCCATTATGATTAGTACTGTATAAACAGTGTTATCTAGCCATCCGTTTTCTTGAACCGCTTATCCTGCTTAGTGTGGCGGGGGAACTGGGGCCTGCAGCTGGATTTTAGGGCAAAAAGCAGACTCGTACAAGGCACATATAGAGTGTAGAGAAACTACAATTCACATCCACGATGACATTGTCGCTGAGTGGTGCCTGCACAAAAGTTAAGTGAACCACTACAACATGAGTTATATATCATCCGATTGTACAAAATGAAAAATTACAGCATGTACAGCTATATTGCAGAATTATATACCCTTATAGTAATTCGCAGGGATTCAAACGCCTGAACCAAAAAGGGTCTTCTTCTCAAACTTAGTGATCTGCGTGTCTTCTCTTACTGCAGCCATCAATTTGCACTTTGCTCCCTAACTGGCAGCTTGGTTTCCAGCATCTTTGGACTGATCCAGCCACTGTCCTTTCAGTATGTCCAAACCATCTCAAGATGGCCTTTGTAGCTTTGTCCTTAAACATTCTAGTCTGTGCTTCCCCCCACACCCCTGATGAGTTAATTCCTTATGCTGTCCATTCTCGTCATTTGCAAAGCGAATGAAATAAAATGTTCAATTTTGGGGGGAAATTATTCCTGATAATGTAACAACTCCTGGGCAGGATGAATGTAAATATTTTTTACTTGTATTTATTTATTTTCCACAGCGTGGACTCACAAAGTGCTTCACATAGACCACAGTTATACACAGAGTATACAAAATATTAGTTGCAACATTTCACTTTTTAAGTTAAAACGAGAAAAAACAAGAATAAATCACATAAAAATACATTTTAAAATAAATTTAAAAACTACCAACAACGTGTGTAACATAATTTGCCAACTTTATATGAAACTAAACGAAATCCTAGTTATCGTAGAAAAAGACAATGTAAAGAGCAATGGGAAATACCGCAGTCCTATTCTTCCCTCAAGTGGTCTAAAAGAGATATCGCAGCTACACACTGACCGGATATGACATCAGGTGTCACTTTCCGTTTGCCCCGTGTGGTCTTTGACTGCCGTTTTCTCAGCATCAGCATTGTCACACGAAATACTAGGAAACGCATCCTAGTGGGATTCATTTTTTTTGTTTGTTTTTGAAAGGAAAATATTTTTCCTATGAAGATTTTTTGCCGTACAGGTAAATATTTTATACTCAACATTTATCTTACATTGTCAGTTTGGGGTTATTAGACTATGTTATCGGGCTTGTGCCGCTCATATATTTCCTTATGCTAGGCTAGCACATGCTAGCAATGCTAGTAGATGTGTGCGGACGTGACACATGACAGCTGCGATATTGGACATATAATGTCGCTTATTAATGATAACTACGTTCTCCAATGTGAAATCAAAGGTTGTCAGCTCTTACTCTCAAACGAATTTTGCTCTTTTGAAACCAAAATGCTTTCGCTGTATGGTGAGAGGGTTATTCACAAACCGGGTAAAGTTTCTCTTATCACTTATGACGGAACACGTTTTAATTTACCTTAACGCCACCTAGCTTTTTCCTCCCATCGCCACAGGTTGTTTCCATACCAACTGGAGGAACAATGGTTAAGTATTTCTGCTGTGCAAGTTTGCTGAAAAGCTCTTGGGACCAAGTTTGCCTTGCTTTCTGGCAACGGTATCCAAACCCCTACAGGTGAGTCCAAAGTCAACACTGTATCCACTTGATACTGAGCTTGTATAAAAGTAATGTTTAATGTGAAATAAATGACGGTAAAATTATTTAAAGCAGTGTTTGCTTTTTGGGTCTACTTCCCTTCTGGAATATAGGGATATGCTTCATTTCTGCACATACCAAACGGGCTTAAATATAAACAAACAAAAAACCCTTCAATATTAACTTGCATCAAGTTTATAGAAATATCATCATTTTTTTCATTGCCAATAATATGAAAACAGGTTTTTATGCTTGAAAGAAGTTTCATTTATCGTAACATGTATGTAAAATTGAGCCTTAATAAATTAGCTTTTTTAAGTTTTAGAAATGAAATATTAATAAACCTTCAAACTGCATGACTCAGCTGGTGCAAATATCATAGACAATGCAAATCACCCTCTTCACCTTACTTTAGTGGGGCAGCGCAGCAGTCGCAGCGTCTGACTCATCTCAGTACACTCATGGACTGAATGCTTCTATAGGAAGTCCTTTGTCCCGATGGCAGTTACTATTTAAAGCCTCACCTCATGACTGGAGTTAGTTAAAAAAAAAAAAAAAACATTTTAGACCATATACCATTATACCATGGCTACATTCAAGATGATTGACACGTAGACCAGAGAGGCACATATTTTGGAATTGTATGTAGTCATATTTTTATAGCTGTCATTCAGAAATTGTCCTCCAAAGGTTCGAGCCTGGGCTGGACTACTCTTATGCTGTACTGGTTGCTAATCAGTTGTTGGTTATTCAGATCGTCTGATCCATGCGGTTTTTTGTTTTGTTTGCCTTTCAGTAACCATGTACTGACTGAGGATATCATTTTCCGAGAGGTGACTCCCAGCAACTGTCTAATTTCCAGACGTCTATTGACCAAAACGAGCCGCGCTCCACGCTGGATGGAGCGCTATCTTCCGAAGCACATGGCTAGCTGTGCGTACATCGTGGAGGACTCCATTGTGGACCCTGAAAAAAGAACGATGACCACGCTTACGTGGAACATCAGCCATGCTCGTCTCATGGTATGGCAACCACAGAATTAGAACATTGTCAAGTTAAAGCAATTGTTTGTAAATTATTTTGCCTCCTATACTCAAATACTATATTACAACAAATGCGGGTGAATATACACCAATATAAAAATCCATCAATTAATTTCCAAGCCGCTTATCCACACTAGGGTCGCGGGAGTACTGGATCCTATCCCAGCTAACTTTGGGCAGAAGGCGGATTACACCCTTAATTGGTTCCCAGTCACGAGCTGCTGAATCTCACGATGGAAAAAAAAAAAAAGGGTGGAGAGAAATTGTCAGTAGCTCAATAATCAGTCTATTTACATTCTATAACTACTGCGTGGTTACAGTGCCTTTTTTGTTCATACATCAGGGTTCGCACGCGTCCCTAAAAGTCCCTAAAAACCCCTAAATTTTCGACGGTGCATTTAGGGGCTCCTAAAAGTCCTTAAAATCCGCGAAAACCGGTCAAGCCCCTAAAAAGGCCTTAAAGTATAAAAAATCAAAGGGAGGACTTCTACTGCCAAAATTCTCCCGAAAAAAAAATAAATCTTTTATTTAAAAAAAAAAAAAATAGCAATCCGTCTGGCGTCTAAAACAGCCGGAAATTGTCAACGGAAGTCACCGTGTTGACAACGAGTCGCCATCTTGTCGTCGATATTCCATTATTTGTTTCCCTGAGTCGGCATTTCACTTCGTCTTCGTTACGTCTTTCATCGATCCAACTTGTATCATGGGGAAGTGCATTTTTCAAGATGCTTGGGTTGAAAGTAAGGAGTTTGGAAGTTGGGTTCGTCGAGATGCAAAAGATCGGCACATGTTTTACTGCCATCTGTGCAAGCAGACCTACCAGCTAGGAAAGACGGGCGTCAAAGCGCTGGAGTCGCACCGGAAAAAAAGGAGACACGCTGATTTGGCGAAGACTCTCTCATCTTCCGTTGGTAATCATCTGTTTCTAAAATATCAAGATAGTGAAGCATCAACTTCAGGCAGTGGTACTAGCAGTGCATGCGCACCTACAGTTGTCCAGCCATCAACTTCAACCAGCCAGAAGTCAGGCTCTATGAACGTAGTTCAATACACGAAGGCGGACTCGTTAAAGGCAGAGATCGTATAGACTTAAAAAGTGATCTACAGCCATTACAGTTACAAATCTTGTGAAAATAATTCAAAAGTGTTTGCAGTCATGTTCCCAGACAGCGACATTGCTAAAAACTACCACTGTGGGGAAATGAAGACTTCGTACCTGGCTACATTTGGCATCGCTGCCCACTTTTCATCTCTACTGCCTCAAAGCCAAAAAAGCCAGAATAGAGACTGACATATCAACGCTTATTGAGAAGGCTGACAGGCTGTGTGAGGAGGCAGAAGAAAAGAGGAAGCTGAGGTTTATCACCGAGGCCAATGCACTCAGAGGCAGAGCAAAGGACAAGAGAGCCACTTTGGCACCTCTGCAGCAGCAAATAGAGGAGACACTGGGTAGGCTCAAGGAGCTAGAATAGGGGTGCTGAGTTAGTTAGAATCAGTTTTTCTGTATACTGTTATGTGAAGACGTTGACAATGGTCATATCAATGAGAACTACCACAAGGGACGACAGGTGATCACTGTCACAGGTACTGAGGTACTGGAACCTTTGATGAACCAAGAACAGCCGATGGCACCATTGGGTGAGTCTTTTTTTCCTTAATCTTGATTTCCCACGATGGCCCTAAATTTTTCGTGTCGGCCCTAAATTTTTTCCGTGTCAGCCCTTAATTTTTCGTGTCAGCCCCTTAGAATGGCCCTAAAAAGCCCTTAAATTTTTGGGGTCCGACTGAGTATGAACCCTGTACATGGACACGGAAAGGTTTTGCAGGATTAAAGTGATTACATTACTTAAAGAGGACATATTTTCCAAACCAAATGTTTCTACAATATGTGATGTACAGTAATATTGTCTCTATGGTTCCTCTGTAAACATGTAAAATATGAACTAAAATCATCCACGCATTCCTGATTTGCATACATTTTCTGCCAAGAGCCCTGAAATCAGGACATTCAAATTTCTCAAGCTGATCTACATCACCAGCAAAGATCTCTGCCTTCTCTTTCCGGTCCCGAGCAAGAACTGACATCACAAACGTATCCTCTCACAAGTGGGTCATCCAATAAGATGAAAGGGGGTGGTCTCTGCTAAATATAGACAAAGGGAGGGTCAAACAGAAGTACCTGTTAGAGGGGCCTTTTCTGTACACTTGTATGACAAAACCAAAGGTGTTTTTTTTTTTTTTAAATGAAATTCACATTTGTAAACTAATTCCATTTCAGAGAGTAAGTCTGTGGAGTTTTAAATGTACAATACTGTATATGGGACCTTTAAATTCATAACGTACCTCTGGACAAGAAAGCAAAGCGAGTCACCAAAATGTACACAGGTGGTACTTTGGTATGTCACTGGCCACACAATGAAGCTAGCCTCTTTTGAATACAGTATCTCCCTCCCATCTCATTTTCCTGTAGCAACCCATTTCTTCCAGCTCCTTAATTTCCTGTGAGTAATGTGTAATTTTTTTTTCTTCCAAAAAATAGATCTTCAAAAGTCAATAATGCGCATAATATATTGGTATAGTCGAACTTTTAAAAAAGTGTTTGATGAGGCACGGTGGATCAGCTGGTAAAGCCCTGGCCTCACAGTTCTGAGGACCCGGGTTCAATCCCATACCTGCCTGTGTGGAGTTTGCATGTTCTCCCCGTGCCTGCGTGGGTTTCCTTCGGGCACTCCGGTTTCCTCCATCATCCCAAAAACATGCAACATTAATTGGACACTCTAAATTGCCCCTACATGTGCTTGCGAGTGCGGCTCTTTGTCTCAATGTGCCCTGTGATTGGCTGGCAACCAGTTTAGGGTGTACCCCGCCTCCTGCCCATTGATGGCTGGGATAGACTCCAGCACTCCCCGCAACCCTCGGGAAGATAAGTGTCAAAAGAAACGGATGGATGGATGGATAACAAGTGAAAATTATAAGGGTGTCTGAATACTTTCCATACCAACTGTAGTTTAAAATTGTTTACTTTTTTAAACTTTAAAATGGATTACTTTAGGATACAGGTAGAATGGTCTGTTTTGAAATGGTCATTGGAGCAACAAACCCTCAAATATTGGACCAAACTAATGACTTTCTAGCTAGCCTGCTGGCTACTTAACGCCGCCGCTACCTAGCTGCTGTAGCTTCATGCTACGCAATGTTGAGTAAACAGAAATATGTGGCTAGTTGCTGTCACATGTAGCACATAGCCAGTACATGCCAGAAATTTCTTTAACTCATGGAAAGTTTCTGTTGACCCCCCTGTGAATGACCATGTTGCCTATGCTTGTCCCTCTTTGCCCCCAGTCTGTGGAAGAGCGGTGCGAGTACCGAATTAACCCTGAGAATGGCAGCTGGACTGAGATCAATAGGGAAGCTTGGATCTCTTCCAATGTTTTTGGACTCTCGAGGGCTGTTCAGGTTAGTAGAGCACAACACACAAACTGAAACACAAGTGGACAAGGTGTATTGCAGGTATGTGCCTTCTGAATAATTTGCAGTACTCGATGCTTTCTTGTCAACTTTCAGGAATTTGGCCTTTCAAGGTTCAA
This sequence comes from Syngnathoides biaculeatus, assembly GCF_019802595.1. Lineage (NCBI taxonomy): Eukaryota > Metazoa > Chordata > Actinopteri > Syngnathiformes > Syngnathidae > Syngnathoides > Syngnathoides biaculeatus. The sequence continues at coordinate 23,797,521 of NC_084650.1, read as the reverse complement.
GAAGAGTGTTACCAAGACTATGAAGGGTTTTGAATATGTGCTGGCCAAAATGCAAGGTACAACCCACAATTAGCTCCTCCAACTTCTTGACTGTGATTCAATTACGAAAGATGAAGAAAAGTATTCTCACCATACATAATTTATTAAAAATGGCGAAGCAAAGTAGCGATCAATTCAAAACTTATTCTATGGAACTTTCTTTGTCGCCTCCCAGTGATTGTGTCCTTTTATCTAGTAGCGGACATCAAATGTTTGCACAAAGCTAGAGTTGCATAACAGTGCTCAAAAGTGGGGCATTTTATTTGACAAGAATGGTAAAAAGGCAAAGGTGAGGGTGTGAAATTTACCTTCTGGCACTCAAGCGATTCAACAAGTGTTTTATACTTCATAACATATGCGATTTTGGTGAATGAAAGCCTGCATGACAGTAATTGTGGATCACTGGGTTTTGTGTAAAAGGCAAAGGCGGATAAATGCGACGTCTATTATAGCAATTTTGCATGAATAGAGTCTACCAGCTTTTCCCACTCTATAAAAACTGAGTGCAGCACATTTTACATTCTTTTTTCTGAATTGTCTATCGTGCAGGAGAAACGCCATCAAGGAGTTTGGCAGAAGCAGCGACGGAGCGTGCGCGAGAAACAGCACTAGCAGCTAAGGAGAAAGCCAAAGATTTAGCCTCTCAGGCTCAGAAGAAGCAATACGTGTGAAGATTCCTTTGCCTCACATTTCGGGGACACTTTTATCTTTAAAACCTTCCCAGTGCATCAGTTCATTGCACGGAGACCAGCATTTCCGAATGCCTCTGAGATGCGGTGGGTGGCCCATATGAAGGCCTGGATTGAGCTTCTTCCCAGACCACGTGTACTTGAATCAGTCATCCGGGTCATGCTCCTCTTCACATCAGCTCACAGGTGCTGTAATTTCATCAACTGTTCCTGTTGCCTTCATGCAACTTCCATGCCTATCATGATTCTTTATAGACTGTTTTGCTATGGTTAATATTTCAGAACTCAATGATTATTGCAAATTCATCAGGGTCAGATTTTTACCTCATTTAAGTTCTTTTTGTTTGACTGAATTAACTGAACAACACTTTTTCCTCCTGCCAAGAATGGTTTGCAATATGAGTTGAAGTATTGTTGACATAAAATTGACTACTCAGAAAAATTAATAAAAGCAAAAATACAGTCAATGTGCTCAGAAAATCAAGACTATCTTTTTAATAGTCACCATCTTTTTACTTCTTTTGTCTTGAATAAATGGAGCAAAGTTCTTTAAATATAGAAAATATTTATTCATAAAAAGCTTACAATTTTAAAAAATGCTACATAATATTACTGGGCGGAGAGAGTGAATGCATACAAGGTAAGGCATTTTGCAGCTACAAAAGGTGAGGGCAAAATGTGCCTTTGGTTATTACATATAGAGCAACATAATACATAGTTGTATTACAGCAAAATCATTACCTAAAGTTATTAATAGTGATCAAGAAGAACAATGGCTGTGCAAGAAATGATGCTTTCTATCTACCAGACATCAAAACTCTCACACGTCATAACAGCAAATGCAAATACACTAAATGAATATCAGGCACAGTCATGATTGTGCTATAAATCATTCCCGTTACCTGTTATTTCACTTTCAGTATACCGTACTTACAACTCTTAGGGAATAAGACAAGTGCAATGTGAAGATGTTTGTGTGCAGCAAAATAAAAAAAGACATGGCATATACAAACCATAGCAGAGATTAATGTTCTAAGTGCAGGCCACATGTGGCCTTACTGAGACACACCGTAATGCTTAGAAGTTCAATTAAAAAAAAAAAAAAAATAGACCAAAAAAGTTTAAGGCTGACGTCAGTGTAGGCATATTTAAGTCAAAAGTCTGAAATATTTTTTTATTTTTTTTTGGTGGGTGGGGGGATTTTTTTTTTTAACAAATCCTTTGCAAAATGAATGAGTCTTAATGGCTTTGGATATGTTTGATACAGCCATCCTTGCCCAGTGATGAGAACTGCTCTTCAGTCCAAATCGACACAACTCATTCATAACCAACATCATGATTACCCCTGTGATGTAACATTCAAACAACGTTGGAAAAACTGCCTTTGTAAAAAAAAAAAAAAAAAAAATCTGGTTCATTCACTTGTGCAATATCATTCATTGTCCTCACCCTCTTGGTTTTTGGAATGTTCTCTCCTCCTCCCCTCCCCATGCCCCTGCCTTGATGAGAATGAGGATGATAATAGCTGCTGTCATAGCCAGGCTTTGTCCGAAGTAGAATAACAGTGATCTGCAGCGCTGCATGCAATGTGCGGCTCTTCAGAGTCCATGCAGTCAAACACGATGCTCTCTACATCCACCTCTACATCCTCTGAAAGCAGAAAACAATGCATTTTCAGCTAAGACTAAACGGGCCCAAATTTCAAACTGAGTACACGAGTAAACTGAGACGAAATCATCATTATTTCAGTAAAACAGTGGTACCTCTAGTTACGAACATCTCTAGCAATGATTCAGCAAAAGTTCAGATTAGGAAACCCCTTCTCGGAAAAATATTCTCTCTACTTACGAAGGAAAATACAGGATATGAAAGGCAAAAATAGGCGCTGGATTCGCTGCCCCCAAATTCCACCGAACATAAACATCCTGTATCCTGGTTTGAAAGTGGCACAATAGAGCTGCTCTCCAATTGGTTATCGTCATAGCATCTTCCTGGCATCCCATTGGCTCGGAGGTACATCAGTCTTTACCCACGATGATTTTCGTTTACCTTGGACACTCCACCGTCACCGACTCACACGCTAGCGCATTAGCACGCTAACGCACATTGGTAAAGTACAACTTTTTCACGAGTTTTTCGTGTGTATTTTTTGCAAGTTTATTCATCTTTCGTCACCATGGGCCCCAAGAATCTTTAGTGGAATGAATTTGCGTGCGTGCGTACATTCCTACATATGTTTTCTTTCGGCAGTCAAACATTTGTCTCCTTCTCCCCCCCACGATGCCTTTTGTCTGTCACTCACCCTTCTCTTCCCATTGTCAACAACTGCTAAAGGTAAATGAACAGCATGAACTTTTCTTTTCGGCTTGTCCTGTTCGGGATTGCCACAGCGCGTCATCTTTTTCCATGCAAGCCTATATCCTGCATCGTCCTCTTTAAAACCAACTGCCCTCATGTCTTCCCTCACAACATCCATCAGCCAAGGTAATTGGCGATACAGGCAGGCGTGTACTTGGTGTGTCTTCTGGTAGGAAAGGGGAGAAGGATGGCTAAGGTAAAACTCACCCCTGTCTGAGTCCGACCTCTCTGATGACATGGTGGAGCCCAGGCTGTCGTTCCTCATCCGCTCGGCACCTCGCTGCAGCTGGTCCAGACGCACCTGCAGCTCCCTCTGCTCCCCGCGCAGACGACCCTTTAGCTGCTCTGCGCGCTCATCCTGCTCCTGCAGCTTCTGTTATGAAAAACAGAAGGACAGTGGAGATGTGAGTAAATGGGGGACAACTGTGAGGCCCAACCATTAGAGGAAAAGTTATCATTTGTCTCTGAACAAGTCACCACAAAAGATAATGTGCAGTTTTGATTAAGGGGGTCAAGATGTATTTATTTCAACTTTTATGCTCATAATGAGAGACGATACGAAAATGTTAACACAAGTGGTTAAGTGTGAGGGTCAAAAATATTAGAAACAGCTCTTGGGGTCCTGCTGACCCCACTTGACCTTCTTCCTAAAAAGACACTATCGCATTTGCCACAACACTTGCCCATGGAAGAAATTTATTTTACCTCATATACAGATGTGTAGCAATGTCTGTAAACAAACTCAGTATGTAAGCAAAATCAGTCTGATTCATGACACATTCCTTCCCTATGTTAATGAATTAGAATCCATTCTTAATGGTGCGCTGGTGCCCACCTTGAGGCAAACTGCGTAAGCCGCGCCACAATTTCCCTATAACACGATGACAGTTTGAAGCACCTCAGCTAATGCACAAAGGGTGATATTTGCGAGACAGATGCTAAAACAATAACTTCCTTAAAGTGGCACTGTCATGAAATGTGTGATTCTTAGCATGTTATTAATGAAAAAACGGCAGCCAACATGGACCCATGCGTTTTTTCACCACAAAACATAATTTTGACATATACAGATTTTTGTAACTCGCACCATGAAAATCCTCTCAAGGGATTTTTTTTTTTTTTTTTTTTTGAGAAGAAGCAGGAAGTGACGTACATGGCAGGACCGCCCTCAAGTAGACTCCTTTGTTTCTATTAGTTTTACCTCCGGAAGGTAACTCGTTGTTCCTTCGTGTTAGCCAAAATGCTGGCTCGCTGTATTGCTGGACATTGCTTGAAGACTCGGGAGGATGGATTTACCCTTCATAAGTTTGCAAGAGATCCGGTTCGTCATGAAAAATGGATTGCATGGGTGCAAAGGACGAGAGCTTTGTGGGTTCCCAACGCCAGGTAGGTGTGTATACAGCTAGTAAAAAAAAAAAAAAAAAATAGTTGGGGGGTGGGCGTAATCCATAAATCAGGGTTGCTAAATGTGTCGATGTGTGCATCGGAAGGCTTCCATGTAGCAGCCGCAGAAGGACTGCCTCCGCAGGCCTTGTGGATTGCTACCGGCCTTGTCGACAAGACCGAGACAGCCGCGGCCTTGTCGACAAGACCGAGACAGCCGCGGCCTTGTCGACAGGGCCGAGCCTGACGCTGGCCTTGTCGGCCGGGGTGGCTCATGTCCGCTGCGGAGGTGGATAGGGCGGGGAGGTGGTTTGGCCGTGATCCGCATGTCATCTAAATATGGCTCGAAACAATAGAGTAATATTGCCCCGGACACTTCACTCGGTTGTGATACGTTTTCTTCTAAATGAGCTTCCGTGTCTGAAGGGGCGTGTCCTACAGTAGGGGCCACAGCGTGTTTTCAATGGCGAATGTCCAGGGGGTGATGTCATAGACAGTAAATGCAGCCAATATGGTGACCACTTGGATGTTGAATGACACTTACGCAACTTTGCGCATAGATGACGCGCTCTCCGCTCATATTTATTTTTTCGTGTAGACATTGAAGTGAATAATCTTAAATGTATTTTTCATTTCAATATCTATTTTAGAATGTTTATAGGAGTGACACTAGACGTTCAATCTTAACCCTATTTCATGACAAGGTAAGACCCCCAATACCCCAAGTAGACAAAAATAGCGGGCTAGCCGACGACCTGAACAGCTTTTACTGCAGATTTGAAATTTCCACATCTCCAACTATTAACAGCTATTTAAAAACTGTTACCAATACTAGCTGGTGAACCTGTCACGGGCAATAAAAAAAAAAAAAAAAAAAAAAAAGATTCTGGGGTTATGACGTCACATACCATCATCGGTAACACCGTAACTGTAACTGAACATATTTCCAAAGTAACCCTACCAACCCCTCTGTACAAGGAATATGTACAACTTTGCAATTCCACAAATATGACTCTCACTAAAGAAAAGTAAATCTTAACAACAGACTCACAAAACCCTTGCTGAGTCCTTTAGGAAACAACCACATGACAAAGCAGGTCAACGTCGGCAAGACATTAAGAACACAGTCAACTACATTTGTTTCTGCAGTACTCTGGCCAAATTTGTATGCCACTATGTGCTGTAGTGGCTATTAACAGTGAACAACAGTGAATTATCACACCTGTGTGGCTGGAAAAGAAATGTTAATGTTTCTTAAACTACAGCCTGTGCAGTTTATAAAGGTTAACAATGGCCACGTGTTTTCATTTTTTCTACCTTGATGTGCAGCTGGGCTCGCCTGAGCAAGTTGAGCGTGGTGTTCCTCATCGAGTCGGACGCCAGAGGAACTTGCTTCTTGAGCTGCTCCAGGCACTGCCTCAGCTGAGCCCGTCTGCAAAGCGCAACAGCAGCTTGTACGACCGCAGGTCACCCAAACGTGGCTCATTATTCCAAACACGACCGTATTAGTCACCTGTTTTTCTCCAGCTCGTTGTGCACGGACCTGCATTCCCACCGTGAAAGTCCGGTTCATCGGGGAAAAAAAAAATAATGACAATAATCACCACACTAAAGTCAAACAACCAAACCACACCCTCTTGTCAGCTGTGTGTGTTATGCAATGTTTTCACCGATTTCCACCAGCAGATAGCTTCTTGCTCTTCTGTTTGCTCCTCTTATCAGACAGAGTCGGACTGGGAGGCAGCAGTGAAGCGTAGCCGTGTTCTGCCTCTGGAAAAAAAACATCACATGCATGTCTGTCAGACTCCCTCCATCCATTTACAGTATGTTCCATTGTTGGGGTCGCTTGTGTGCAGAAGCCTGTCCGTGGTGACTTTGGGTGAGAGGCGGGTGCACCCTGTCACTGGCCACCAGACAATTGCAAGAAACGTGTAAGGGATAAGCGTTGGTGTCCAAGCACGTAGCCTCGCAGTGCATTTCGATATTACAGGTACCTCTGAATAATCAGCTTAAAGATGCTATGCTACTCAGTTGTGAGTTAGCTTCCATAAAAAGGCCCATTTGACACTCCAGCGTGCAATTAGCAATGGCTTCAACCAAAAATGCATCTTTGCTGGATGCCTCAACATACAAAAGAGCTCACTGATGTTTTATTATGCTGCCCAAAAAAATGAGGAAATAAGAAAGCAATGGATTAAGTTTTTAAAGACACACGCAGATGGCAGATGAACATCAAGCATCACAACCTGGCTCTCCTATGCACATTTTCTGAATAATAGTTTTATAACCTTTCACCAGATAACTAAATAGTGGTAACCACCTCGGCTTCCGCCTATCGTCCTCCTGTCATCAGGTGCCGTGTTCGGCTGTGATATTATGGAAACAACAACGAGGGCAAATGAACTACTGGATGCTTATTTTAATAACCATTCAATTTTGAAGTTGAGCCTCCGGAGGTGATTTTACATCATAAAACCCATCACCCCCTCGTATGTTTCCTGTTGCATCCATTCGACACGCCCACCGCGTATGAGAGTTGGCCCTTGTGATTGATGTTTTGAAACCTGATTTTACATACCGTACTTCTCAATTTTTTTATTAATTCAAATTTGACAAGCTTGTTCACATTACTATGTGTGTGGTATTTACATGCCATTATTTGGGGGTCTGCTTCGTGCCACTTGAAGTATTCTTTATTTTTTAACAGCCAGATCATGTCACCGAATAGCACTCGTATTAAAAAGTACACATAAACTGTCTAAAAATGAACAGTTGCATCAGCTGTTTGATTTTGGCGCCATCACCCGCCGCAATTTTTCCACTGTTGCAAATGTCCGAAGGCTGTTACGTAAAATCTCGTCAAATACGAGCAAAGTACTGCCACGGAATTGAAGTGGGAAGCGCAAAAACAATTTTTCTGACATGTCCACTCGCCGTCAGAAGCGCACAAAGGCGCTCGGCTTCCATTTGAAACTGGAGTAGATTGGCGCCTTTGAGTACAATGATGGGAGCGATATGTATGTAGGTCACTGAGTCAAATGGAGACCTCGTCCAAAATAGCTTTCCTTGTCCATCGATCATTTCGCGTGCTTTCTTTTCAGTTCGCCCTTGTAGTTGCACTCGCATCATTTAGCGTATTGTCATTTTGACAATATGCAACTTCGCCGCCAATAGACGAACGTTTGTTGTAAATAAAGAGCCACTGACCTCGCTCTCTCCTCTCCAGGAATTCGGCAGCGCGAAGAAGCACCTGGATGTTGCAAAAGGACCCTTCCATTCTGTTCATTCTGGATTTTGTTCAAAATAACGAGCTGAAGGAGTCAGCAGCAGAATACGGGTGAAGCAGTTTCTGACCGACTGACTTTGCAAGTGTGCAACGGCTCAATCCACCCACATCACGAACGTAGTGCTGCCTTCAATGTTCAGATAAAAACTTGGATATCTGAATACTCACAAAAAAGAAAGAAAAACTAGTACAGTCGGTATCCATACAAATGGGCCGCATTAATTTAGGTTTTTGCGTGTAGAAAGACGCATACCTATAAATTGTTTTCTGAAAATGTAATCGTGCAAAACGTTCCCAAAACGAGCTCCAAAAGAGGATATTCGATTTTAGAAAAACGTATACAGAAAAAACATGACACGTGCAGGAAAGAACGTCGTTGTAGTTTTTTTTTCCTATGAAAAAAATTGCGACGCACTATTAATATCTAGAACGCATTTAGACACGATGTAAAACTTTACCGTCACGCCCTCTTCTCTTCAGTATTTTTTTTTTTGCCCATTATTTTTTTATCGATAACACAGAGATTTAAAATGCGGATTTAAGTTTTAGAATGTTATTCAATATCGAAATAAAAAAAAGTATGATACTAAAATAAAATTTAGAACAAAATAAAGGCGTTTTGCCCTTAGTAAATATGGCAGCGCTAGCTTCAAAAACCACGTAGACGTCAGTTGTATTTTCCTTATGATGGCGAAGCCGCTCCGCCATCAGTATCTGTAACCTATGAACTCCCGAGTGTGCCAGACCAGTCCTCCGCCATATTGACTGTTGTCTTGGTTGGAGGAGAGAGAGAACATTTTGTGGTCCGAAAATAAACCAAAGTGTGCGCTTGGAATTACCGAAACTGGTGCAAACTTGCCAAAACGCTTTGCAGACACCATCGCGATGGCAAGGAAGAAAAGCAAGCAGCAAGGCGCTGCTCAGAAGGAGCTTGTACCTGGGCAGCAGACCGTACCGAAGAATCCAGTGTCTCCCGGCGATGCAACTGGCGGCGGCGGAGATGCTGGAGTGGAGAGCCCGGCCACCACCAGGGCGAACCAGGCAAGCTACTTACTCATTTCACAATGGGCTAATTTGACCACGGCTCGCCCCTCCTTGCTCGGCCACCATACTGTATGGTTCATTAAAAAAAATCTGACACCCCCCCCCCTCCACCCCGTCTACCCCCATAATCTTAATTGCATTTTGTATTTCACTTGACTCGGGTGAAAAGATATCGTATACGTTAACGCATTAATAGCGAAGGGAACGCTGGAGACTGACAAGCATTAAACCAAACATGTTTCCTCAAGTAGCTTCAAATAGGTGTGCCATACTGTTTGGCATCGTGGCCGTGCAAAGCCCATCTTGTGCGCCAGACAGGTGACATTGTGCTTCAGACAGGTCGTCCCGTTTGCAACGTTGGACGCGCAACCGTTCACCCACCCCGCTAATATTAGCCACAAGGCTAGCCGTGCTATGGGCTAGCAGGCAAACGTGCTTACTACCTTTACTTTGTACACACCACAGGAAACGGCGGCTAACCCGGCTACAAGCTAATCGGGCTAGCTCGCGCCTAGAGGCTACATAACGGCTTTGTAACTGTGTAGCTAACGCTGGACATTTTCGTGGACTCCCAGGCAGTCTTTACTGCCGTTTCTAATCCGCCCTCAGCCACTGGAATGCATGGTGCAGAAATGTAGAGCTACTATAAAGTTGATGCGAAGCAAGCAATGGTAGAAATTCACGATACTCCGCTTCAGGTTACACATCTGTCAATCAGGGACCTCTGAATTTGAGTGCTTGCTCGCGAGTAATAACATCTGAACCCACCCACTGGAATAACCCAATAATGATATGACAGATTACGTTTATTTACATTTAAAAAATAAATCACAATATATCAGTGATTCCCAAACAAGGTTCCATGGGAATTTTTTTTTTTTTATTATTTCACTTACATTTCCCCCAAAAATTGGCATCATTAAGTATTTTTATTGGGTGGCGTGCCATAAGATTGTTGGAGCAATTGCCGCAGATGTGAGGTATGTCAGATAGACCTACATAGGTAGTTTGGCTTGGTGTTGTATACAAAACATTCAGTGATGATCTATCGCAGTATGATTTCAACTGAATTTGATTTAATCTCTTTTTCCTTTGTCTGCAGTCAATACGTCCAAAATAGTGGGTAGCGGATCAGAATAGTGGTTGGTATACCTGCTTCGAATCTTGGTTCAGGTCCTCTTGTTTGGAGTTATATTTTGTCTCCATATAGTCATCAAAACAGGGTGTTATCTTTGTAAAGGCAAAAATGTATAGACTTATTTTCCAATTGCTGTGTAGTTAATATCGTGGCGAGTTGGTTTATAAAAGGATTATTTTCCAATGTCACCCAGCAATTCCAGCCCATAATCTTCATGTCCACTTCGATATTTGTTCAAACAATTAGCACTTTATCTCTAATAAAACAACAGTGACAATCTAATAATAAATGGAAATTCATGGAGATGATCACACATAGTCTCACGAGATGCATAATGACCTCTATAATTACTGGTTCTATTTAACTATTAGTTACCTCCATCAGATCGCACACCCTGTTGTTTCATATTGTGTCATATATTTTTAATGAACAAAGTGATCTGTATAGTGTTAGAGTTTAGCAGCTAATCATGTTCAATTAACTCACATCTGTACCCTTTTATGCCCGTAGCCGATGCATACCTGCTGCCTTTTATGCCACCGTGAATTTAAGGACTGGGCTGTGAACCCTGTGAACGGGCTCCCTGTGGGCACCAAACTGGGAGACGCTGTGCCTGGACTCTCCCAGGCCTTATTCCAGAAGGCGCCGGCGGGTAAGCTGGCCCAGTCCCTGCTGGAAGAGGTGCCTCTATGGATCTGTCAGAGCTGCTGTAAGAGTGTGGAGGAGGAGGAGAGACGGAGTGCCCAGGAGTACCCAGCAGGGGTAAATAAGTGGAGTGAAATCAGTTGTATGTCAGTAGTTTTTTTCCGCTTTACTGTTTCTTTATGTTTAAATGAAAGTACATTGTCTGTTTACCAAGGTTATATAGTCTTTATTGAGCTTAAAAATGCATGTGCTTACTTATTTGTCACAGCAAAACCTCTATAGTCAAACAAAATTTGGTGTGTGATACCTTTTATGTCCTGACATGTTCACATTTCAAACTAATTATAAATGATTAAAATAATTCACAGCAAAACTAACATTGCAAATATTTATAAAGTGCGCCAATTTCAGAATTTTTTGAGTTACAATCATTATTCTGTCAAATTTTTAGCTTTGTTTGGCATCAGAATTTGAGTTATGTGGGAGCTTCAGCAACTGCTTGAGAGAAGAAAACGAAAAAACAGCTACCGTTGCTGGTTTGCTTTCAATTAATTATTGAACAGGACAAACATTCAAATACAAAATGAAAACACATTTACACTGAACTAACTGCATGGCAAACAAGCATCCCGACTGATTCAAAAGTCTGAGTCTCTTTCACATTAATCTTTTACCCCGTAAGGACTGACTTTGTGGTGTACCTTCCTTCAAGATTAGCTGAAGCCACCACTGGTGACGGTTCAACGTCCCAAGATTTCTTGTGACTTAAGAGGGACATTTTCCAAAAGTATGGATAAATTTCAAGTTATAGTTCTTTGGACTCTTTGCAGTAAATCTCTGGGATAGTACTTCATCATTGTTTCTGTTTATGGCAGCCTTCAAAAAAAATTTCAAGTTCTTTTGTAATTTACCTTTGGCAGTTACAAATGCTTAAAAATAGTTGAATGGGATGACTGCAGTAGTCTCTCCTTTTGTGACTTAGAAACTATTTGTTTGGCACATAATGGACCTTTCCGATGGCGACCCTAAGCTCCGCCCCCTTAGCCATGTCCTTCAAGCTTTCAAAATGAGGATTGAACAGAACATGTTTGAAGTCAATTCTCTTTGGCTTATTCCAGATAATATTGGGGTATGTTTTTTGCCAAATGCGTCAGACTTGTCCAAGAGAGTACTACAGAGAGGCCTCAACTATTTCACGTAAGAATATGTGTACGGTATTGAGATTTTGGACACAGCAGGACACAATGTCAGAGTTACAGCGAAACGTTGGCGATCGATGCAAAAAAGTTTGGCGCCTCACAAACTTCATATTGAAATCCAACAGGATAAAATTGTGGAATTGTAGTGCACATGTAAAGCAGAGTGAGTACTTTTTACTTTACTTTTACACGAGCAATATGGTGAGTGAGTGGGTGTATTCATCTGACTTGGCCCGTAATCGAACCCAGTACTCTGTCTTAAAAGTCAGATGTGATACAAATAGGCAAATAGACATTTCTCTTGCATGACATTGCTCGTTTAGTATCACGAACCCGAGTCTTCAGCATAAAGCATTACACACTTAATTCGGCAGGTCAGTGATTCACTAACAAAGTGAAAGTTGTTCTGCAATGTATAAAGCACTGATAATAATGAAATCAAACTCAAAGAAGATACTTATCCATCACTTACCTTTGAACATACAGCCTTATGTTTGTTATTGTCCACACTTAGTTGTACGTGCACTCTTCCCCAAACCTTAATCCATCATAGACATTTCATCAACTGTGTTTTAGGCTTTGGAAAAGGAATCAATCGGGCCCTTTGTAACCGAGCCAGATATCTTTCATAAGAATTGCATGTTGCCCAAGCGTATCTGAGGACCATTTTGTTCGTAACATTAATTTTTCAAAGCGCACAGGACTGATAACCAGCATTGCTTGTGGGACATGACGACAAGAGGGGCGTGTCAAGCCAAGGATTAAAACAATGCAGCTATCTGATTGGCTATTATTCTACGAGTTATTGACAAGTCGGAAAGGTCTATAACGTGGCTCTTTTACAGCACTTTTCTTTCACACATATTGAGTCACTAACATTTTGATTTATTTGGAGCCCCTTCTTACTGTTGGTGGGATGTAATGCAAGACCTGTGATTAAATTATGTAATTGTGTGTGTTTTGTTATTGCAGGTACCATTGTCACACTCTTCCTCCTGTAAGTTCCAGGGCTGTGGGAATGGTTACCCAGAGCAAAGTACTGTGGATTGGGACCCAAGTTCCTTCCTGTCAGCCCACAAACTGTCTGGGCTCTGGAACTCAGCCCACACCAATGGAGGGGAACACTGCAACCACAACGCCTCCTTACACATACAACAAGGTCTGTCGTCTTGTTTAAGAACAATGAACATCGTCAAACATTCAAATTTCAGATCTCAGATCAGCGGCCACATACTATTATATTTTAGTTCCTTGTCGTTAAGGTTTTAATCTTAGAATATATGCAGTGTTTCTAATAACATTTATGAGGTAATAAATAGATGTAAAATAAATGAATTGCAAGGTTGCCTTTGTGCAAAAGTGACACATGATTGAAGTAACAGTTAAACAGTAAGAGTAAAATGATTACACTGTGTTACAAAACATTTTTTGTTGCAAGTTCTTTTTAATCAACTGATGAGGACAATTTTGCTGCGCTCAATCTGCAAATTACATCCCTTTCTCTTTTTAACCTCAGATTTTTATTCCAAGTTAAGGTTACAAATATTACAAGCTTTGTTTTCTGAAAATTGAATAGTAGACATTGATAAAAGTAATATCTAAATTGAATGTTACGTCATCATCATTGTTCAAAATTCAAAACATAAACCTTTCTTTATTTGAACCTCCACAGCCAAATGTGTGGACACAAACAAAATTATGGCCAGAGTTTCTGTTCACAATTTAAAAAGTTCAGACCTGAGCAAAAACAATGTGCTATTTGGCTTCACCACATAAAAAGTGTCCTAAATCCATCCATCCATCTTTCTACACCACTTATCCTTACTAGGGTTGCGGGTGTGCTGGAGCCTATCCAGCCCACTGTGGGAAAGAAGCAGGGTACACCCTGAACCAGTTTCCAGCCAATTGCAGGGCACATATAAACAACCATTCGGACTCTCATTCATACCTTCACACAATTTACAGTCTTCAGTTTACCTAATGTGCATGTTTTTGGAAGAAAACTGGCGTAGCCGGAGAAAACCCACATACAGTTGAAGCCAGAAATTTTCATACACTGTGCAAAAACACCCGTTTCAATATTTGTCTCACTGAAGTCAAATCACACTAAACACCCCCTGTTTCAAGTCAATCAGGATTACTAAAAATATTTCTTCTTTTTCTTTCGGCTTGTCCCGTTAGGGGTCGCCACAGCTTGTCATCTTTTTCCATCTAAGCCTATCTTATGCAACCTCCTCGCTAACACACTCTGTCCTCATGTCCTAATGCCACAATAATGAGAGAGAGAATTTCATATTTTCTGTGAGGTCAAAACTTAGCATAAAATTAAAGTACTATGTCCATAAACAACATGGGGAAGCCCAGACGATGTCATGGGATTGGAAGTTCCTGATAAGTTTACTGACAACATGAGTTAATTTATGGCACACCTGAGGATGTATTTAAGGCCGCACCTCAAACACTCTGCTTCCCTATTTGAAATCATGGGAAAATAAAAAGAAATTAGCCAGGGAGTGAGAGAAAGAATTGTAGAGCTCAAGAAGTATGGCTCAACCTTGGGCGCAATTTCCAGATGGCTGAAGAGCAACATCTCGAGACATTGGCCAGGAACCTCAAACTTCCATGGAATTTGGTCTTCTAAATGGACAATTACCCTAAGCATACGGTCAAAATTGTTAAAAAGTAGCTTGAGTATAACAAAGTCAATGTCTTGGAGTGTCCATCACAAAGCCCATATCTGAATCCCATTGAAAATTTGTGGGTAGATCTGAAAAGGTGTGTGTTAGCAAGGCAACCGATAAACCTGACTCAGTTACGCCAGTGGTGACAGGAGGAATGGACCATGATTCCAGCAGAGTATTGTCAGAAGCTCGTGGAAGGTTACCCAAAATTTGGACCAAGTCATGCAGTTTAAAGGAAATACTATTCGATACTGAGGAAATGTATGTATTTTTTTTTACCTTTTAAGAAAATAATAATAAGAATTCTTGAAGAAACTCATTATTTTGGCATTCAACAAAATTAAATAATTTTCCTCATCTGACTGACCTGAAAAAAAGACGTTCAGTCTTTTTGTCTTCAGAGTGAGACAAAAAAATGAAATGTGCTTTTGCACAGTGTATTTAAACTTCTTGCATCAAGTGTAGGCATGGGGAGAACATGCAAACTCAATACACCTGAGGCCGATTTGAACACCGATCCTTGGAACTGTGAGACGGATGTGTTAACCAGTCATTCACTGTGCCAGGACATAAAAAAATAAAAAAAATGTTTTAAATTTTAGACAAATTTGTTGTTGACCTGAAGTAGCAATAAGTATCAAAGGAAGAGTTCATTTCAGACAGATCTTTAATAGCCTCTTGTTCCGTTCTCAATCCCCTTCACTTTTTTGGAGTAATTCTAGGCCTCACGTAGGTTGTATTTTTAAATGAGCATGGAATTTAAATCTTACTACTGAATGTGTGATTGTGACCTGAACTACTTGTGTGCATCTTGACTTACTCGTCAAATATTTTTTGCATCACCACATTTTCAATGTTTGTGTGAGTGCATGTATTTGGTGCCTCAAGGAGTTCAGGTGGGCAACGGACAGAAGAAGTAGAGGGGACAAAGTGGGTAGAGGTTTCAGATTCCTGCCAGCCTGATGACTAATACTGTCTTTGAGTCAGCGAGTCCTCGGCCACAGACCCTGCAGTCTCCTCCCTGATGACAGCTGACTGAAGAGGCTCGGTGATGAATGGCCATCCCCTGTTTTACACACACAGGGCTTTGCAGGTGAAGGCGGTGCTGTAAATGTCCTGCAGTAAGGGGAGGGGCTGTTACGATGACCTTCTCAGCTGCACTCGCAATGGGAGAGAGAATCTTGTGGCCGGATGTACTGCAGGCTACGTACCAGAGTGATCCAGTTGGTCAGGATGCTCTTTTTGTTCCCTCTTTAAAACGAGTGCAAGATGGGGGTCGGGCCTCCTTCTTTTCTGAGTTTGCACAGAAAGTAGAGACACTGGTGAGCTTTCTTGGCCAATAATGAGAGTTTGCTGGTCTACGATAGTTTCACAGTGATGTGCAATCCCAGAAATTTGATGTTTTGCACTGCTTCTCTGCACCATTGATGTTGAGGGGAGCATGCTGGGTGTGCGCTCTCTTGAAGTCCACAACAATCTTCTTGTCCGTCTACCCCTCCTCTCCCCCCCATTTAGGGAGAGATTGTCTGTCTTGTCCTTGTTGCTGATGAGACCCACCACAGTTGTATCATCTGCAAACTTAATAAAGATGTTGGATATGTATCCCACCCAGTCATATCTCAGCAGGATGGAGAGGAGGCGAATCAACACACAACCTTGAGGGGCCCCCTTGTTCAGATTGATGGTGTCAGATGGGTTGCTGCCAACCCTTACTGCCTGCATTCTCCTTGTCAGAAAGTCCAGCACCAAATGCACACCGAAGTGTTGAGCCCCAGCATGTTCAATTTGTAGATCAATAGTTGAGGGATGATGGTATTGAATGCTTAATTGAAGTCTATGAGCAGCAGTCTGACAGATGCATAAGTTCATAGAGACCAAGTGTGTGAAGGCAGTGGAGACTGTGTCATCGGTGGACCGGTATGACAGATATGGAAGGGGTCTAAGGATGAGTGGAGGGAGGACTTGATGTGGTGCATGACTAGCCGCTTGAAGCCCTTCATCAGGATTGGAACAAGCACTACTTGACGGTCATCATTGAGGCAGGAGGGAATCAACTTATTAGGGACCAATGATGATGATGATTGCTTTGAAGCACATGGGACAACACTGACTCAAAGAGGTCTTCAAGATCTCTGTGAAATCGTCATTCCTGAGAAATAAGAGATGAGCTTTACAAACAAAAACAAAAAAAAAAATTGCACACATCTGGCTTTGCCATCAAATTAAATAGGTTCTTTATGGCACACAGTTTTGTGTATTCCTGCCAGCATGCCTGGTTGAAGTTATATTTATGACCCCAACAGTCTGTAATGTCCACATGCAGGTATGACAGCCGCATCAGTCTGTCACGAGAAAAGAGGACTCCACGAAGCACCTGGTAAATCTGTTAAAACATCGGTAGCCAAAGTGTGCCCCTACAGTCACCCGCTAACTCAGAATTCCAGTGGCTCTTCTGCTGGGACCCATCTCTCTACCTCAGCTGACCTGTGCAAGACCACTCCCAAGCATTTCAAGAACGTGTGCCGTCGACCAACGCCACCAGGTGCAAAATCCTTCTTTTATATTGTACAATGAGAGCCAGTGTAGAATCATCCGTGACTGAATTTCAGTCTAAGTCTGCCAAATTATCACATAGAGTCAAATCTCAAACGTTACATCTTTCTTTTCTCCATCCATCTATCCATCCTTTTTCCACTTATCCTCACTAGTGTTGCAGGCGTGCTGGAACAAATCCCAGCTAACTCTGAGCGAGAGGTCGGGTGCACCCTGACCTGGTTACCAGCCTATCCCCGGGCACATTGAAACAACCAACCATTCACACTCAGATCCACACCTATGGCCAATTTAGAGTCATCTTTTGACCTAAACTATGTGTTTCTGGGATGTGGGAGGAGACCGGTGTACCCAGAGGAAACCCAGACAGGCATAGGGAGAACACATAAACTCCACAGATTTGAACCCTGCTAACCAGTCGGCCATTGTGCCGCCTAAAGTTTGTTCATCAAATTATCGAAAAAGCTAAATTCATTTTTTAAAAAATAATTGGAGGATTTTTAATAACCAATTTTATTATAGCACTATTGATAATGTGCTCAGTGGGCTGGAAAGAACTGACTGGGCTGCATGTAGCCCATGTGCCCTAGTATCCTACGTCTGCTTTAGACTATCCATCCATTTTCTGAGCCGCTTATCCTCACAAGGGTCGGAGGCGTGCTGGAGCATATCCCAGCTATCATTGAGCAGGAGGAAGGGTGCACGCTGAACTGGTCACCAGCCAATCGCAGGGCACGTAGAAACAGTCAATAGTCACACTCACAATCACACCTAGGGACAATTTAGAGTCTCCAATTAATCCATGATTATGGGATGTGGGAAGAAACCAAGGTTCCCGGAGAAAACCCAGACAGGCATGGGGAGAACATGCAAACGCCACACTATGAGGCAAACGCTCTAACTAGTTGCTCCACTGTGCCTTTAGACTAATTAAACAATATAAAATATGATTATAAAATGTAATTGCAATTGTGACATGGTACATGATTCTTACAGGTGAAGCCTTCCACACCAGCGACCATCATCAACACACAGACTTGTCAGTACCCCCTAATAGTCCCACGGGCCTGTCTTCCCAGCATTCCTCCCTATTGCCCCCAAAGTCAAGTTCGGGACAACACAACCACGTAACCTCGTCATCTGCCACCGGTGTCGCAGGCCACAACCCCTTCCCCCCTCTGGTACCAAACCTCCATGGGCCCACAGCTAAAAGGGCTTCTCCCAGTCCAGACAGCCCAACATCAGTTCACAAGCCCAGTCCGTGCAAAAACTCCCACATTCCTGCTGTGAATACACAACACAGCAAATCGGGCCCATCAGCAGCAGGTTGTAACCACCCTTGTAATGGGCATAATACGGGAGGAACGGTGGCCTCTACAAATGTGGGCAGTGTGTCAACTGGGGTCTGCAGGTTAGTACCTATGAAGTAACCATGGCATTTGATAAGTGTGATTGATTAGTGACTACAATATCTTCTTAAAATTATCTTGCATGGGTCGTTTTTTTTTGTTTTTTTTGTAGGGACCAAGCATGTAAGGGGCACAAGATGACTAATGGGACAATGTATGATACAGTAGAGATCGAGGAAGTCGAGGATGAAGACAGCAGCTCTGAAAGGAGCTCTTGTGCCTCCTCTTCCACGAACCAGAAGGATGGGAAATATTGTGACTGCTGTTATTGCGAGTTCTTTGGACACAATGCGGTACAATTTATTCTTTGCTAGCCTCTGTTAAGAATACGGGTTTTAGATTCTTTTGCAAATTCTTACAAATTGTGAAAAGCCTATTTTGAAATATGCATTTGGTTACAGCCCCCAGCCGCTCCAACCAGTCGAAACTATAATGAGATCCGAGAGAAGCTCCGGTCGCGACTCACCCGACGCAAGGAGGAGCTGCCTCAGCGCCAGGACTCGGAACTCACAGGGTCTGGTGCTATCGACAACCGGGATGTGGATGAATTGCTGGACTTTATCAACAGTTCTCAGCCCAAACCTGTAAACAGTGCCAAAGCGGCCAAAAGGGCTCGGCATAAACAAAAGAAGAAGGTATGCCATCAATAACATTGGGTTTCAAGTTCCTTTTCAAATACGATAGCTAATTCATTCATTGAAATTTGTTCAATTTTGCAATCATTCACAAAAGTTGAAACTCTGTGGAACCGCAATTGTTCAGTGATCACGGTTGACTTAAAATTCAGTCCTTTTCAAAAGTGTAAAGCAGATGTAAAGGCATTTAAAGTAACATTTTAACATAGCTGGCATACAACGGTGAGTAGTTGTCAATATAACAAATAATTGTTAAACCAATTTAATTAAAAGAAAACGTTTGCTCAAATTTACCTTCAAGATACCAATAGTTGGGGTCACAGGAAGAATGAGTTTTCTGAGCAATACTGTCACCTTGTGGCATTCGATGTGCACCACTGGAATTGATGTTTCGTTTAAATACGTTAAGCTGTATGTTATTTCAGCGGCCTCATTTAAGAAACTGCCACTTAACGTTATCGTAGTTTTCAGCGGAGTAATAATGTCATATTTGTTGGTCAATTACTTGCTAGTTTGTTGCCACGATTGTTTTGGTTTCATGCTATACACAGTGTCATGAAAAAGTATTTGCCCCCTCCTGATTTCAGGTGTATTTTTGTTTTTTTTCACATTGATCACACAAAGAGGTTTCAAATCATCAAGCCAATTTTAATATCACTCAGAGACAATCCGAAGAAATACAAAATGCAGTTTTCAAATGACAATACAAATTATTACGGCACCAAAAAAGGCCAAACCTTTCTGACCCTCTGAAAAAGTAATTGCCCCCTGAATCTAATGACTGATTGTGCTTCCCTTGGCTGCTGTACCTAAAGTCAAGCGTTTGAGATGATTGGTGATGATGCTATTTCATCGCTCTGGAGGAGTTTTGTCCCATTCTCCTTTGCAGAATTGTTTCAACTCCGCCATATTGGACGGTTTTCTTGTATGAACTGCCCGTTTAAGGTCACACCACAGAATCTCAATTGGATTTAAATCCCGACTTTGACTTGGCCACGCCGAAACTTTAGTTTTATTTTTTATTTTCTTTTTTTGCCATATAGACCTGGACCTGCTGGTGTGTTTCGCATCGTTATCCTGCTGAATGATCCAAGAGCGCATCACATTCTGACCACCCTGCTTCACTCTTGGAATAATGTTTTTATCAAATGCTGTGCCATTTTTACACCAGATGTCACAGGCCGCACACCTTCCAAAAAGTTGAATTTTTGACTCATAATTCATCCATCAATTCGTTTTCTTAGCCGCTTATCCTCACAAGGGTTGGAGGAGTGCTGGAGCCTTTCCCAGCTGACAAAGGGGCAGAAGGCAGGGTACACCCTGAACTGGTTGCCAGCCAATCGCAGGGCACATGGAGACTGACAACAGTCGCACTCATAACCACACCTAGGGGCAATTTAGAGTGTCCAATTAATGTTGCATGTTTTTGGGATGTGGGAGGAAAACCCATGCAGGCACAGGGAGAACATGCAAACTCCGCACAGGAGGGGCCGGGATTGAACCTGGGTCCTCAGAACTGTGAGGCCAATGCTTTACAGCTGATCCACCGTGCCCAGTCCACAGAGTGTTTCTCCAAAAGTCTCGAGGATCATCAAAATGTGTTTTGGCAAATGTGAGATGAGCCTGTGTATTCTTTTCTGACACCGGAGGTTTTCGCCTAGGGACTCCCCCATGGATGCTGTTTTCGGCCAGTGTCTTTCTTATGGTAGAGTCATGAACACTACCATAGGTCTTTAGATATTGTTTCAGGTTTAGTTAGATGCTTACTGAGCTAAACTTACTCACGTCAGGTATGTTTGACCTTGAAATTTCGTTTTATTTTTATATAAATTGAGTGGGGGGGGGGGTTTCAAATCAGGCTTATACCTCTTTTTGGGCTACTCATCTTGGAGGAATACTTTCTCTAAATAGAACTAAGAAATGTCTTTGTGTATTACGTTTTTGACAAAGGTAGCCAATATCCCAAATGTTAGATGTTGTTTTAAATGCAAATAATAATTATTTCACTTACTTTCAATTACAAACAAAATAAGTCTGATCAGTGTTGGAGGTGATGATTTACCGCTATCATGTCTATTTTAGGAAAAAGCTCTTCAGGGCAACGTGAGTGCTGCCAACAGTGATCCCCTCTCCAATCCATCAGAATGCCTAGACGAGACCACGCCCGACACTGCCGAGAGTTCACGGTTATTGGATTGGCCCCAGCTAGAACTTGAGCGGGTCAACAGTTTTCTCACCAGTCGGCTGGAAGAGATCAAAAACACCATCAAAGACTCAATCCGGGCCTCGTTTAGCATGTACGATCTAAATCTGGACGTGAATGATTTCCCGAAAAAGGCAGCCACGCTGGAGGGCAACCATTTATTGTCCCATCTGAACAGCTCCCCTGACTTGCAGCAGATAGACCTCGACTTGGCCCCTCTTTCGCTGGGAACCTTTAAGAACCATCTGGACCTGGTCAATGGATGGGAGGACACAAACGCTTCCCCAAACCCCACCACCACCACAGCTGCCAGGATGACAGGCGTGTCCAAGGATCTTCAACGCTTGAACAGTGCACCAAGTGTCTCCAAGCTCAGCAGAGTCCACTCCCCAGAAAAATGCACTTCCTCCGGGTCTGACAGTTTTCCACACGTAGCGGCCCATGTTACAGCAAAATCAAAGGAGGACATATCCGATTCTAAGAACAGCACTGTTGGGAATGGCAGCACAAAGTCAAAGAAGAGTAAAAAGCAGCAACAGCAAAAACAGGAGCAATCATTTTCAGAGCACAATTCCAAAGTCACTGAGTCAAGAGTATCTGAAATAATCTGTAATGGCTCAAAAGCTTCACTCAAACAGCTTCAGCAAGCAACGGACACCCACAAAATCAGCCTGAAGAAAGCTGAGGAGAGCAGATCGTCCAGAAATGCGGCAGCCAATGGGGGAAACATTTCCCTCTCAAATGCACACAAAGTTAAAGCTGACACAGAAATGCGAACGGGGCGATGTGAGCAGGATTCCGAAAGCAAGCCTCATCCTGCGGTTCCGGCGAACGGGCAGCATCAGACCCATTCGAAGGGGAAAAATAAGAAGAACAAGAACAAGGGTGAAAAATCCACTACTGCTATTGGTGCGGGAAAATCTTGATATTTATGTCAATGTATATATTTGTGTGCAGCTTTCAAATTGTAATTTCTGTTTCTTTTTGTTTCTTTTTAGATGATGTATTTCTTCCAAAAGATGTCGATCCGACAGAAATGGATGAAATTGATCGAGAAGTGGAATACTTTAAAAGGTAAAGCAATTATATCAGTAAATCCAAATGCATTAAAACAATAAAAACTGACCACAGTTCATTCTGTGACTTTTGTGGACATCTAATTTGACAGAATTTGAATGTGACTTTACCCAAATTAGATCCGATGTATTTGAAAATGGCTGAAACAGGTCATCCTTAAATTGCTCACCAAAGCTGCGTACACGCATTCAGATTTGTAGCATTTACGTGAGTCCATGGTTGGGCTAAACTTATTAACGAGACTCAAAAGGATTTGCAATTTTATTTGATTTTATTTGACCCCATGTGTTTTGCAAGCGGTCTGTAATGTCTTTGCATATGATTTCAGCAATCAAAACATTGCTTCATTTTCCATATAGGGTTATCATCACTAGGGTCATGGGCGTGCTGGAGCCCATCCCAGCCAGATATGAACCCGGTCCTCAGAACTGTAAGGAAGACATGCTAACCAGTCGCCCACTTCATAGATATTTCATGTATTTAGAAAACAAATCACTCCCATTTCAGGAAGCACGGTAACTGAGTGGTTAGCACATTCGTCACGCAGTTCTGTGATCGGTACTCATGAGTTCAAATGTGGGATTTCGGTCTTCCTGTATGGAGTTTGCATAGTCTCATCATGCCTGTGTGTGATTTGTCTGAGGACTCAGGTTTTCTCCTACATCTCAAAGTATGCATAAGTTAAGTGATGTGTCTATATTGTTCGTAGCTTTGATTGTGAGTAAGAACGGTTGTTTGAGCACCACGATTGACTTGCGAACTGTTCAGCGTTTACCCCACCTCTTGCCCAAAGTCAGCTGGGATAGGCTCCACCTCACCTGTGACACTGGTGAGGATAAGCAGTGACAGACAATGGATGGAAAAAACTTTCATCTTTGGAAGTTCCACTGTATTTTGAGCTTAATAATGTAATGTAAACGTTGCCATGTTGTTTTCCTCCGCTTCTCCTCATCTAATTGCTTGTGGTCTTTCTAGGTTCTGTCTTGATTCTGCGAAACAAACCCGCCGGAAGGTTGCTGTGAATTGGTCCAACTTCAGCCTCAAAAAAGTTCCCTCCAATGCAGGTCAATAGCTGACAAGAGCCAGGAAATAAAACTTCACACCACAAACTCTTTGAATAGAGCTGTGCTCGGCCTGAGGCCTTCTCTCATTCCCTGTTTGGTTATTGTTGAGTTGAGGGAACTTGTTCACAATATCGCACTCGTTCAAAAGACTGACGTTCAACCAGTGGCTTTTCAGCCAGGGATCAATATTAAGGACCGTTTTTTTCTTTGGGCTGTTATGGCAATGTTCACCAAGTTAAAGATCCTAAATGGGAAAACTAGTGTGTTTGTCCACTGCATCCATGTTATGACGTATGTAGTATGTAAACATTTACCTTACATGAATAAATGTTTTTATCAGAAATTTTACATTTTAACAGTGTTAAACTTTTGGACTTCAATTCTGGTGCTCCCATTGTTACACACCAGCTTTTACATTCAGCATGTTTGACAAATGTCAATGTTTACTCACAAGCAGAACACAATACAGTATACACCATGTGCAGAATTATTAGTAAAGACTCATTTTTTAAGGATTTTTATTAAATCACCAACCACAGTGCATTAGATTGTTAATAAACGTCAAGAATGTTTAAGTAGCTGAAACTCGGTTTTATATTTTTATTTGTTTAGATCAGGATTATTAACAAATCTTGAAACATTCCAAAAGAAACATTTTATATTGCCAAAATGATTTGTTCACTACAAATGGGAATTTAAATGAGCATCTATAACAGCATTAACTCTTCGCACAAGGTTGTCAGCAAGGTTTAGGAATGTATTTATGTATTCTTCACCATTCTTCCAGAAGTGCACGTGTAAGGTCACACAGTGATGTTGAGCAAGAAGGTGTGGCGCTGTCTCTACTCTTAATTTATCCCAAAGCTGTTCTATCTGGTTGAGGTCAGGACTTTGTGCAGGCCAGTCAAGTTCATCAACGCCAAACTCTCATCCATGTCTTAAGGGACGGTTCCCATTTCAGTATCACCCGTCCAATTTGCTTGCATCTTTTGAGTCAAAGTGGACCTCTGTTCTCGTTAGTGATCCAGCCACGTGGCCATCAGGAATCTCTCATGTCAGTCTCTAAGAACCTTTGAGAAATCTGTCTTCAAATATTTCTTGGCTCAGTCTAGACGCTTCAGCATGTCTTTTTTTTTTTTCAGCCATACATGTGTTGACAATGTCTCGCAACACCAAACATCTTGCACTTCAAGGTATTCTAGGTGGGTTGCAGTTCTGAAATATGACAGAACTTAAAGATAATGGGTTCCTGGTATTTTCACACTTGATTTTTTTGTAAATTCCTGGCAGTTGCTTTTTATTTTTACTAGACGACCCTTTTGACCATTCAGAACAAAACATTTAATGGGTCGAATGATAGTTCAAAAGTGCTGCATCACACTGAGATTTTGATCATTTTCATACTTTTCTGAGCCAGTTAAATCTCTTTTTTGCTCATTTTGCCAAAAGAAAAGAAGGTGCATAATGCTAGGAAATGTCCCCGATAAGTGAAGATATTGTCTAAAACCTAACTTGTCTAATAATTCTACACGTGGTGTGTTTGGTGACTTTCTCCAGGTGCAATGGGCATTGAAAAAGATGCACTACGGGAGAAATAGAATGTATTCATTTGAAATAAGATTAAGCAAATCAGTTTACATAGACAAACACATTCACTGAATGCACCCCAACACTTAAAGGTTATTAATAAAGTTATTAATAAAAAATAACAGAAAATGGTGTCGCTCAGTCAAAATGTATTGCCGTAATGTCATTACTTCCTTGTTGCTCATGAATATATTTCATAGCTGTTAGCCAGAAGACTTAAATGATCCGAACATCAGTCTATGAGAGAGGTGAGGTTCGTTTTAAGGCCACTTCATACTCCCGCTCGCGTGCCCGACAACACCTGCATCGCCCCACGAAGTACCTCTTCGTACCTTGCCACGCATTCATCAAAAAGAGGTTTCTGAGCAGGCAGAGTCGCAGAGCTCATCTCTCCTGGATGGCCCGTTTTAGTCACATGGTGTGATGATGTGTCACGGTTCCTCTTGGCCCCACATAACACCAAGCTGCCTTCTCGATCAATTTTGCAGTATAATTAAACGTATCATCTGGTCATTTACATCCATTTGTCCAAGCAGACACTTTCGCGGTCACCATTGTTGTTACGGAATGGAAAATAAAAACAGGGACCAGAAATGACCAAAAGGTGCTGCCAATACCAGACGAAGTGACTGACACCTCTGACTTGACAACTGCAGCACATTTTCAGAACTGTCCCCATGGGTTGCGCTGGAGTATTAAGGGTTATTGGATAGGTTTCCAACTATGCCATCTTGTGTGTCATAGGTCAGAGAACACAGGTAATAGGTGAAAGGTGAGGTTTTTTTCTATCATTAATTTATCCAATTGGTCTAAGGGTGGTGGTGATGTAATTGGAAACCTATCCATACAGACGGGAGAGCCGCAGTGATGTCCGTGCGGTCGCCACGAGCTCGAGTATAAAGAGACCTTTAACATTTGAACCGCAACACAATTCATTTTGATTCCTGAATGTATAAGGTAGATATTTTTGGGGCCCTTTTAAGACTGATGTGTTACAACGGATTAAATGTGAGTGAAACGTGTTCAAACATGAGACTTTTTTTTCCGTATTGGACTTCAAAGGTTTGATCCATTTTTCAGTATAGCTTGGCTGGGCTCTAGCACTCCCACGACCCTTGTCGGGATAAGCGGCTGAGAAAAAGGATGGATGGATGTTAAGAACACTTGCATCAATAGTTAGGTTTCACCTTACGGTTATCATGGTGATTAATAAATTTTGTCTTCATTCTGTCAGTTTGTTTCCATACAGATAACTCCGATGCTCTTAGAGTATCTTAATAGTTAGAATGTAGATTTATACAATTGTGATGTCAGCTAGTGTAGTGCTTTTTGTGTACTGTGTATTTGTCGTCCATTGTTATTTGACGTCACTTCGACGAATAGAATTTTGACCCTTTTAGCTTTCTGTACTTCAGCAGCATAGTTGTCCGATGTGCGAAGGCGCGAGCGTATGATACATATATTTTAATACGTTATTTGGAAAACTTGGCCAGTTAGTGGCACAAATGTCTAAGCGAGTACGTCGTTTCTACTAAGATGGACGACGATAACCAACCCAAAAAGGTAAACGCCAATTAAAAGTCGCGGTTCGTGCGGCAGACGAGAAATATTAGCAGCTAGCTAACTCGCTAGCAATACAAACCATTCCTCGTTTGACGCAAAAAGTAAAACTAAAGTAATGTTTCGTGTGTGACGCAAAGGAGGTTCGTCAGCTTCAACTATAGTTTAAAAGCTATTTAATCTTAATATAACGCGCCCCATGGTTGCAAGGTGATACTGCTGAGCTGCCTCCCTCGGTCCACCTCCAACCTCTATTCCCTTGTCGCTAGGTGCTTTTCCCTGTCTGAAGATGTGTGTTCTGATGGTGCTCTGTTGGCTTAGTGTGGTTTGCCGACGTATTAAGTTTTTTTTTACAGAAATTATAACACCACGCTTGGTACTTTCTGGGTAGTTGGTTGTTTTTCGTCAGGCCTTCTGAAAGCTGCTAAAAATGTTTAGGTCATTTCCTTGTTTGAGAGTCTGGAGTGAAATGGCCTTCCCAGACTGTGGCTGAACTGGTCCGCAATGCCTCTCCTCCTAAATTGAAGATTACCTAGTCATTCCATTGTCTTTTCTACAGGGATAGGCTTTTGGACTTTTAGTGCTTGAATCCGCCCCCAGGTACAAAGATCATCCATCCTCTCCAAGAGCATGGATGTGCATTGTGCAGTTCATTGGAGGCAAGTTCTGTCATCTTTCTCACTCCCGAGTTGGGAAAACCTTTACCCTGCCACCAGATGAACACCATGCAATTGCCTTGCCCCAATCAGGATCACTTCAATTGCTGCCACAAAGAGGATAAGTGAGATCGAGCTTGAGATTGCAGTTACTTCCCACTTCTAGTATTTGTTAGCCACTGCAGGGCTTTTGCAGCGTTAAACTAATTTGCAGGGCTTGGAAGTATTTCATAAGCTTAATGTCTGCAATTTGCTGAGAGGAAGAAGTCATGCACAAAAAAGATTAACATGGCGAGGTCTGTACCGATAGGTATTAGCTTCATTCAGCAATATGGCATGTAGATCTCGCTTTTTTAAAAAATTATTATTGTACTGCACCAATTGTAATCCTTCACAGGGAAATTCAATTTGTACTCACCCCAAAAGTTTATCTATATTGTCTGTTTCAATATTAAGTATGATGACTTTATTTTACTGGGACACTTTAAATGTCATTGTTTTCTTCTGTTTTATTTGTTTTTTTAAGAGAGCTCATGGAGATGATAAAGGTTCTGGCCTTGAAGGGTCAGAGGATGAAGATTATGTTCCTTACGTTCCCGTCAAAATCCGAAAGCAACAAATGGTAAGTTATCACCCCTCCTTCATAAGGCGTTGAATCTGCGGTTGTGTTTGTGATAGTTGTGGAAATAAAAAATTATCCTTTATATTGCTTAATACACCAGTTGTTCACCTAACAGGTTCAGAAGATGCTGCGATTGCGTGGTAAAGCAGTGGATGAGGAGCACAGAGACAGTGGGGAGGAACAGAGGGATGAAGACGAAGGGCTTGGTCCACGGTCCAACGTCAGTCTCCTTGACCAGCATCAGCATCTGAAGGAAAAAGCAGAAGGTTTCTATTTCAAGAGATATTTTCTGAAATCAAACATTTTACTGTTAAATGTATTTTTTTCCTATGCATTAAGTCTCTTGTTTAAATTGAACAGCACGCAAAGAGTCGGCTAAGGAGAAACAACTGAAAGAAGAAGAGAAGATTTTAGAAAGTGTTGCAGAGGGCAGAGGTGGGGAAGAAAAATTTGCACTTCACTGTAATAATTTCAAAGCTTTTGCAAGCCTAACATTTCCATTTTTTTTCTGCCAGCTTTGATGTCCGTGAAGGAAATGGCCAAGGGTATCATTTATGATGATCCAATCAAGACAAGGTGGGATCATTTTACTTAAAGTAATCACTTAATAATTGTCAAATAACATTTGTGGCCCACTTTACATAACCCAGTGGTTCTTTGCAGCTGGAAGGCTCCGCGCTATGTTCTCAATATGCCAGAGACCAGAAATGAGCGGGTCAGAAAGAAGTTTCACATCTTAGTTGATGGAGATGGCATCCCTCCGCCGATTAAAAGCTTTAGGGAGATGAAGCTTCCGCCAGGTTGGTTTCAAGATGTTTAACCCCCCCCCCCACCTCATCAAACCGCCACCTTTTATTTGAGCATGATTTCTATGTCCAATAACATTTGTGTCATATTATTTGCAGCAATTCTTAAAGGTTTGAAGAAGAAAGGAATTGTACATCCAACACCAATCCAAATTCAAGGAATTCCAACAGTGTAAGTGGTGAAATTTATTTATTTTTTTTACATTAGGATCAAATGTTTGACTTCATTTAAGATCATCATCATCATACCAATTATTGCCTTTACATGAATGAACTGATTTCATCTGATTATATTCTGTTTTGTTTGTCTATAATTGCACTTCATTGGAAAGATGCTTCAATTTTTTTGTTTTCATATTCATATAGTTTTGAAAGAGCCTAAACAATTTCAATGATTCTCAATATGATAGAATGGTTCCCTACTGCTGCAAACATGCAATTGTGATAGTCAACCTTGAATTAGTCTTGTTAGTTGCAAACAAATCTGAGTACTAACTGTGGAAATATTAGTGAGTGTGGTGAGTAATAAATATATGCATCCAGACTACTTTTAGATTATAAAGTGATGCCTTGAAATTGATCTATGAGTTTAATCTATTCATTGACCACACTTATAACTCAAAACACTTGTATGTCAAATATTCTGTACCTTTTTAGATGAACGTAAATGTCTTTCATCGGTTCCAGTCAACCCATAAAGATAAACAAAAATGTTGGAGTTGGTTTTTATTAAGAGGAATCACACTCTACATTTTACTTTGTAAAACATAGAGTATGATAATGCCGTAAGTAAATAGAATACAAAAATGTAACTAGCATCATGTTCATGATGAAATAATTGATGGTTCTTCTCGTCTGATTGTCTTGACCACCAGGTGCAGTATAGTACACTCATAGAGATCCAGTTGAACAAAAGTTTAACAAATACACTAGGTGACTCGATAAACTGCAGGAACAAGTCTGTCTTCACAAAGTTGCTTGTGAGTTCTGTCTACATGCGATTGTGCTTGATTTGTGTTCAAATATCTGTTGCTCAAAGCATGATACCGCCCCCATATAGATGCTATTCGTTAGCTAGTATGTGCGACTTTGCATTGTCAGCATTAAACGAAGCAAACTTTTGTAAGACAATGCTAGTGTGGGTTTTTAAAATAAACACCTTGATTCTGATGTTTTCACCTAAAAATTCTATCATGAAATGATATGAACAGATTCTAGTGACAAAGGGCAGCCTTGACGGGGTCCAACCCTCACTGGAAAAGAATCCAACATTCTGCCGCCAAACTTTGACACCATTTGTACAGGGAGTAGACAACTCGCATTAGGGAGTCTGGTACCCATTTTTCTCCCAGAGCACCACCAACAAGATACCCTAAAAGACATGGTTGAACACTTTTTCCAAGTCCAAAGAGCACATGTAGACTGGTTGGGAGAACTCCCTGAACCTGCAAGTATTCTCTCGAGGGTATAGGAGCTCATCCACAGTCCCACACCCAGGACGAAAACCACACTGTTCCTTCTGAATCGGAGATACAGTTCTCTCAAATTCTGATTCAAATTAATCCGTAACTGTCTGAATGCGAAGGTTTTTAACAGATTCAGCATAACTTTGTAAAAGAAAGGTGTATCCCTCTGCTCACAGTAGAATTCCCCATATGAATATGTTCCAGAGGATTTTAACTACTATTACTAGTTTTTCATGCCATTTCATCTCTACTTGTAGTCTGTCAGGTCGCGACATGATCGGCATCGCCTTCACTGGCTCAGGCAAAACTTTGGTTTTCACTTTGCCCATCATCATGTTTGCACTGGAGCAGGAGAAGAGGCTGCCCTTCTTTAAAAGAGAGGGACCTTATGGACTCATCATCTGTCCTTCAGTAAGTCATTGCCATTTTTTCTTATTGCATACATTAATTAACGTTGTCTACATTTCCTTTACAATGCATAGGATCTGTGAGTTTTGATACCTCCAATGATGGTGACATCTACCAACGTTGTTCTTCAACTATCTGTAATACTGATTTTGCGCAGAGAGAGCTGGCCCGACAGACACACGGCATCATCGAATATTACTCTAAATTGCTGGAAGAGGAGGGAGCACCACAAATGCGAACAGCCCTCTGCATTGGAGGGATGTCTGTCAAGGAGCAAATGGAGGTTGTCAAACAGTAAGTTGAGGTCAAAGGTGGAATAAAGAAGTTGCACTTCCTGTCTTTAATTTAGAACCCACAAGTCAAACTACCTCACTTGTGCAAATTGTGGCTTTGTTTTTTTTTTTTTTTTTTCTAAATTGAACTGCAACTTTTAAATACTATTAAATCACATGTATTTTAAATGGTTAGATGATTTATGAAGTGATTCTTTTGTGTCCCACTTGGGGGATTGTGTACCATACTTTAAGAGTCACCGTTCTAATATATTGAGATGAACTCGTAGTTGTCTCTGTCCCCGGAGTGCATGCCGTTCTGTTAAGTGTGAAATTTCTAACCAAATGAAGATACTAAAAAGGTTGGCCCATACAATTTGAATATTTTCTGCTTGCAGTGGCGTGCATATGATGGTTGCCACACCTGGGCGTCTCATGGACTTGTTACAAAAGAAGATGGTGAGTCTGGACATCTGTCGCTACCTGGCCCTGGATGAGGCTGACAGGATGATTGACATGGGCTTCGAGGAGGACATCAGGACCATTTTTTCCTATTTTAGGGTAACGACCTCCCCTTACATATATACTATACCAGATTAATTGACGCTAACTGGTGGAAAATTGGATATTAACAGAGGTCTTCCATGTTTTAAACGTTCCCAGGAGTGTGTGAAAGTATTACAAATATAGAAATCAGTTTTGAGTTGTTAAAATGACATATACATGAAAGAGCTAAAAATATGTGACTTATCATATATATTTTTTTGTTGTAGAATTGGGGGGCACCATTTATTGAATTTTAATTGTGACTCCAATTTTGAAATATGGAGTGCACTTAGTATACTACACTAACACTAGCGCGCTTTATCTACACCATAACAAAGCCCAAAGTGCTTTACTTACAAAGCCTCACATTCACCCACTCACGCGCACATTCAGACTGCTGCCGTGCAAGCCGCTGCCAGGCTCACTGGAACAAATCAGGATTTAGTGTCTTGTCCAAGGAGACTTTGACATATGGACAGTCAAGGCTGGAATTTGAACAAGGGACACTGACCAACGTTGCTCGACCAACTGAGCCACATTTGCCGCCTATTTTGGCTACCACGATTAAATGAACCTGATATTCGAACATTTTTTTATGTATATAAATAAAAAATATACATAATTTATGTGTAAATAAATGAATTGATTTCAATATAAATCCATTTATTATGTACATTTCTTTATTTTATTTTACATTTTACATGTGGTCACATATGAAAAGTGCTTCATTTGTATCTGTGCCTGCCCCCTTGTCAGCCCGCCAGCCACCTGGGAGCAAACATGGTTAAGGCTTTTTGAAGAGCCTGTACCATACCGTTCGCCAAATTGAAAGGGGATGTTTAAAATGGCGTTGATGTATATAACATATAAGATACATGAAACATTTTATGAAGTTGGCCCTCTCAGGATTTTGGCAATTATGACAGTTACAACCATTGTAGTGGCTGCCATGACTTCAGCTTACATGACAGAAGTAAATAGAGAGACATCACAACTGTCAAATTCTTGTGACTGTGCATCAGTGGGCAAGCAAAACAACAGACGTAGCCTTCCTTGACAATTGACCCCTCCGTGGATATTGCGCAATCCGCGTCACTGACCGATCAGAGGCCAGAGATCTACATAGACCGTGACGTCACTTCAGGAGGCGTGGTTAAGTACCCTGTACGGAGGGGTCAATTCACTATCTTGATGGGGATTTTCAAATGAAAAGTTGGGGCTTCCAGCCTAATGTTGTTTTATGCATTAATTATTTGTTTCTATTAACTTGCCAATGGCGATTGCACTTTTTAAAAGCATATCTATTCAGTTAGCCCTGGTAAAGTATAATTTTTATGAGTAATTTTTTTTTAATCTATCATTTATTGTTAATTAAAGATTGAAAGAGGACAAGTATTAAAGTATTCTCCCCACCCCCACCCTCTCCTCAAGGGTCAAAGGCAAACATTGCTTTTCAGTGCCACCATGCCCAAGAAGATCCAGAATTTTGCAAAGAGCGCTCTGGTCAAACCCATTACTATTAACGTAGGCAGAGCAGGAGCAGCCAGCTTGGATGTCATCCAGGTATGCTATGATTCACCTGCCAAAGACTTTATGATGTAAAAGTTGATTCTGAGACTGTTTTGTGTGTATGAACAGGAAGTGGAATACGTCAAAGAGGAAGCAAAAATGGTGTACCTGCTCGAGTGTCTCCAGAAAACAACACCTCCCGTCAGTACCTTGTTCTCCATCAAGCTCTGACATGCATATACAAAATGTATACATAATTTTATTTAAAAAAAAAAAATTCTCCTTCAGGTATTGATATTTGCTGAGAAAAAGGCTGATGTTGATGCCATCCATGAGTATCTGCTGTTGAAAGGAGTAGAGGCGGTGGCTATCCATGGAGGAAAAGGTACTGTGTGGAATTGATCCATCCAATTTCTACAACACTTGTCTTTACTAATGTTGCAGGTGGTCTGGAGCCTATCGCTAGCCAATCACAGGATATATACAGGCAATTATTCATACTAATATTCACAAATATGGACAATTTAGTCTAGCTACAGTATGGGTTGGCAACTAAGTGATGCCTCGAGCCACAATTTTTCATGACAATTCAATTGTGGGGCAAAATTTCATTCTCATCAGCCAAACCCTGGTGTTCTGACAAAAAAATATATTTTTTACACATTTATACATGTCCAATAATGTTATTTAACTAATTAAAAAATTTAAATTTAATTTGCTTCAGGCTGTTATTTCTTTTTCCTGCCAGGTAAAATTTTGAAATGGTCCCTAACACAGATGGTAAGCCAAATATCAAATCACATGCAGTTGTTGCTGTTATTGCCAATATATTTTGTATTGACAAATCCAGCGACGATAGTAGTTTTTATTATGTTGCCGTATTCGTAATTTAGAATTTCAGCAAAATGGTCCATAGGCTGTAGTAGAAAATTTGGTTGTGAGGCTGAGTACAACCATAAGAATTCAGGGTTCAGCGAATATCAAACATCTGACTAATTTTCTCTCACTCATTCCTGACCATGCCGAGAACAAAAAAAATTGTCATATTTGCATCAAACTTCATTGAAAATAGGAAGAATAATAGTTCATCACGTCGATATGGTTGTCAATCACGACAAGATCTTATGAACACCGAAATCAAGGACAATTGTGATCATCATAGGAAGTGCAAGGAGTGGAAAGGAATAAATGGCATTAATCCTACCTGCATTTATAAATGCAATGCCAACTTTTCTCATCTCCAATGAGGTCTCAGCCAGGAGATGGATAGGATGAGAGGTGTGAGTGTAACTGGCAATCCCATGCTGTCCAGCCACGCCGGGATTGTCACCTGTTAAAAGTCAAATGCGGCGAGCAGCCATCCACCCAGTGGGGCCTGGCCCCAGGAGCACCGCCATGAAGCTAGTGGAAAACCACCTCCCCACCCACATAATAAATGCCAGGTCACCCCAACTGCTAGTCATTGGCCCTACCCCTTGCATAAGTAGCCGCCGAGTAGTGTAGTGTTCAAATCTCGAGTGGGCCATGAAGATGGGGAAGAGGACACGGGTGCCAGGCAGTTGTACCCTGCAGCCAGAAATCAGTGTCTGTAGCGCATTAAAAAAAGAAGGGGGATAATTGTGATAATGTAATCTCTCGTAAAAACTTGCATTTGTCATTTTGTACACATTACTTCTGCGTTGATTGATACGTTTTGGTCTCTTAAGCAGTCACATGGGGAAGTCAGCCAATCAGTATGTTTCTTCTTACATTGTCACATAGGTTACATGCACAATCAAGTGCTTAAATACTGTAGCAAGGAAGTGAAGTGTGTGCTGTTGCAGCTTTCCCCCCCCCTCCCACTGCTGTAGCAGCACAGCTCATTATCGTTCCTTGACAAGAGTCAGCTGATGGGCTAGATATAATGGGCAGTGGGTCTATTCTGGCCCCCAGGCTGCTATTTACCCATCTCCGATGTACAGTATGCCTTCAATAAAGTCACAAGATATGAATGAATTTAAAAGCCAGTGTAGCTGGTGAAAACACATTCAAACTCCACACGCAAAGCACCAAGATTTTAATCCCAAACCTTTCAGCTGTGAGGTAGACATACTAGCAGGCTGCTATAGCTCCCTTATTTGTTGAATTCATGAAAATCTAAAACAGCCAAAGGTTTCCAGTTCAACCCAGTCCACCCTGTAGTTCCTCATCTTTGTCACTAGATGTCCCTTTAGCTTCATCTTTTTCGTAGAAAGTGTTCCATTGACTGGAGACATTATTTCTTTCATCACAATTTGAAAGTGTTCCCTAGGTTTCTTAATAAAATCAGTGGCAACTGTATTTATCAACAATCAGGAATTATAGTACACTTTAGACCCTATTTCTTGTCTGAGGGCTCTCTTGAAAGTGGCCCTGGATCTTCGCCCAGCTTCGCTGGTCAAGTCATGGGCAGAAGAACTGTGCAGGGGTGCTTATTGTGTAAATTAATCCCACTGTTGTATTACAGTGGGGCAGAATGGCTTTTGTTGACACATTTTCAAAAATAGCCAAATAAAAAGACAGTTGTTTAATTGTGTACTTGATGGGTGTTCAGATACTTCAGATAGCTGACTTTTCATCTATTAAAAAGAGGTTTCAGTGAAATAATGTCCCTTTTCATTTACATTAATTTGAGTCTGTCTTTTTTTTTTCTTTTTTTTTTTTTTTTTTTTTTGATGCAGATCAGGAGGAAAGAACAAAAGCCATTGAAGCATTTAAAGAAGGAAAGAAGGACGTCCTAGTTGCCACAGATGTGGCCTCCAAGGGTCTGGATTTCCCGGCCATCCAGCATGTAGTCAACTATGACATGCCGGAGGAAATCGAAAACTATGGTATGACAGTACGGTTTGTGTTTTTGCTTTCCAAAATATTTTGTTATTTAACTTGCTGATCTCATTGGAAGCCCCTTGCACCTGTCGATGTTCAGCGCTTTGAGCTCAAGATGACAGCACAAATCTTTGTTTTAATGAATAGAGAAAAAAATCACTCTTGCAGAAAGTCTTCCTGTAAGAGTAGAAGCTGTTTGTCTGCAAAAGATGGACCAACACCATCTTTATCAATTTTCCACCCCACTTTAGGCCCTAAAGGCAAAAAATCAAGTGTGTAGACCTGAGGACCCCTTACAATGACTGTCATGTGCTTAAAACACTTCCACTTGGTGTTTGGTAAGTGGGTCTTTGCACTAAATGAGAATAAATGAATTATGGGCTTAATCTGGACATTTCTTGATTTGACCTACTAGAGAAATCACAGTCAGTCTAAGAGGTTTTTAAATACGTAGTCACTAAAAATGAAAAATGTGTAGAAAGTCATTATCCATCAAAGCAGAACAGCCTGGCACCCACATCTTCTGTTCAGAAAGCAGCTTATGTGCATAACATGAAAGGACCCCAAAATGTCAGTTTTTAAAATGTATATACCAGTAATCCTTTTAATAGTCAACTATTAGAACATGTTGCATTCCCAGTAGCCTTTTCCCATGTCTGTTTCAACTTCATCAGCATTCAAATACTGAAAGAATTGATTTTATTTGGATTGATTGTGGATGTCTCCCCCATTTTTTTTTTTTTTCCCCAGTCCACAGAATTGGAAGAACAGGGCGATCTGGTCAGACTGGTATTGCCACAACATTCATCAATAAAGGCTGTGGTAAGTTACTACACCGATAATAAGTCACATTCTGATTGGAATCAGTAATTATTCAAAATAATTCATAGTTTCATATCCTGGCCAAATTTTGATTGTGTCCATTTTTATTTGTTGAGCCATTTTTTTTTTTTTTATGAGACAAAGAATCATGGAAAGTCTTGACTTTTTGGTACATTGTGAAAAAAAGTTGCATGTTCAAAATGGTTGAGACCTTTTCTCAATGCAAAATATGTGGACTAAATGTTTAGTTGATTACATTGTGAAAGAAGTAACCACTGTCCTTAAGTCCAAAATTATTCCCCATTAAGGTCAGAGATAGAACTTTCATAATGTAAGAAAAAATATATACATTTGTCATTGATATCGCATTTTCTTTTTGCCTCGTTTCTCAGGTGAGTCTGTGTTGATGGATCTGAAGGCCCTGCTCATTGAAGCCAAGCAAAAGGTTCCTCCAGTTCTCCAGGTGCTCCATACAGGAGATGAAACAATACCGGATATTGAAGGTTAATCATTCACTAAATATAAGCTAAATAAATGTTTGACTGTGTTTGTCCTAACAAACGCTGCGCTTGCTGCTTTCCAGGAGAGAGGGGGTGTACTTTTTGCGGTGGTCTCGGTCATCGTATTACAGATTGTCCCAAGTTGGAGGCAATGCAGACCAAGCAGGTCACCAACATTGGGCGGAAGGACTACCTGGCTCACAGCTCGATGGACTTCTAAGGGAAAGGAAACACTGTGCTCCACTTACTGAGGAAGTATATACAGTACTACTCGTTCACTTGCGTGCGATAGCACTCAAACCACCAAGTACCAATACATCTGTGCAGAACGATTACATCAGCATTTTTCTTGTACAGTTGTTTTACAAATTGTAAATAAATATCAGTCTTTCTGAGAAAAGAATGCCCTTCTACCTTTGCATAAGTAAAAACTGGATGAATGAATTTAAATGAAAGTTTATTTTGAGAAAAGTCATGCTGTTTTTATTGATTTCCAATTTAATTTTGAGCAACCTTTTTAATCAAATTGACTATTTTTTGAAAAATCAATACAAAAAGGGGGGAAGGAAATTTTAATATATCAATTTGAGGGAAATCAGCTCAATGCGTTCAGAAAAGTATCACTTTAATCTCAATCCTTTAAATGGTTTTTGGGCCCAATGAAAGGATGGAGTGGAGCATATATGGCCCGAGTTATTTATTTCAAGGGATCAATGTATGCACATTCGTGTAACTTTATTCAAGAGTGCAAAAGGGCGGTGCATAAAATGGATACCAACTAAAATTGATGCCGGTATTACAAATTACAGTTTTACCAATGCAAATGCATATGCAGTGCATATGTCCATGCACAGTAAATGTAAATCAAAGTGGCCGCGAAAGTCGACAAAAGCATTGTAGCCCTTGTCATAATAACATATGTACAGTACTTTTATTCATTTCCATTCAAATTCTAAAATGATTCAGGATTATTTTTTTCCCATCAGAGTGGAAAGTGAATCTGAATTTCCGATCATTTGTAGCTTTATTGAATATTGATAAAGTATTTTTTAAAATTTATTCCATCATATTGGTGAGGTGAGAGCATGAACTTATGGAAGTACAACCATGAAAAATGCCTGATGGTATTCGTCCACAATGAAGCCCAAGCTGTCCGCCAAATATTCATGTAACTTAAGTGTGATAAAAGTTGTTCAACAAAACAATCTGTGATGCTAATAAAGTAAGTAACTTTCCATTGATTTGAAATGAAATATTTTGATTTTATTGAAGCAGCGATCCAGCTATTGGATTATTAAGGAACTTGTTTTGTAATTTATTTATTTATATTCATATTTGTAGTTAGTGCCGATAAGGACTACACCAGTACAACCACCCTCTTTTCTTTGTAATCTGTGTAATTGATATGTTGCGCAGAGATACAGCAGATAGCACATTGCGGAAGCTCCAACTCCTGACATGTCACTTCTCCAATTCTTCTGCTTGCACAAGCTCTGGACTTTCTTGCATCTTAATCCATTCAAAGCCATAAAGCGGTGATAAGAAGGTGGAGTGCTTGCAGGGTCATATTTACCGTGCCACTGTGTTTGCAGAAAGATCCTGGTGGTGAATCACGCAAAGGGGGTTTCAAGAGAGGAACTGGCTTGACCTTGAAGAACAATAATCTTTAATAGACACGGAAAACCAGTAAGAACTTTCACATGACAGCTGATCAGTCCAAAAATCACGACAGCGTGGGTATCGTGTCAGTGAGCGTGCAGACCAAAACTCTATATGAACTTGCCAAGATTGCAACTTTAATAGTATTATAGTATAGTATTATGATACTACAGTTTTTGTAATAGTTCCAGCAATATATTGTCATTTCAAAATGTACATAGGTACATATGGGGCGACAATTAAAAAAAAAAAAATACTCCCTACCTTGAATAAAATAGTATTTTACCCATGTTATATGAAAACAATGTTTCAGAAATATGTATGTTTTTTCCTTGGAAAAAAAATGTATCCTCCATAACGGATCCCTGGACTATTCTGTTGTACTTACACATCACAAACAAACAGTGCAGCTCAGCTTCTGGCCCTCAGGCAAGGCAAAATGCAAGCAATATGCAAAGTTTGAGAGTCGTGCAACACACAGAAAGACTTCCTGCATTCTTACATTTGCAAAGTTTTTAACTTTAGCTTGGAATTTGTCGATTTCCCTCGTGTCGTGACTAGATCACGTGGGCCTTCTGAAAGCAACACCCAGAAACAAAATTGCAGTTTTCAGTACATTGTAAATTGTTGTGATCAGCAAAAACAAAATTTAAGCAGTGGGCCGCAGTCACTAATTTATTCCGTGCTGGTTTGGATGTACCAATTTATTTTCTTCCTAATGGATTACACGTCAGTTGGAAAATTCAGGCACATGAGGTCATTTGTAGAACGCAAGCATTTTTAGTGAGCCACGCCTCAAAATGTATGTATTCATTTTGCTGATGTGTTTGTGCTTTGGCCTTAGAGAAGGAAAATGTCACAGTTATGAGAGATTTGTTAGAAAGAAGGAAAAAAAACTGACTAAAAAGTGAAGCACACTTTTTACGTTTTACAGACTACTTGAAAATGAAAATGTATTATTTTGCAAATGGTGTCGGTGAGGTGGTAAAAATTTAGTTTTTTTTTATTGTTATGATGTATAGGTTGAGATAACCCCGAAGCCCAACGGATTTATTTTTGTTTATCTGACGCGTTCCACAGCATTCATTGTGAACTCACTTTGTGAGCATGTCAGCATCAAAACTGCTAACTCATTATTGGTGCCAGTAATGTTGCATAAAAAAATTGTTGCAATGCCAAATAGATCAAGGAGAACAAAACGTTCAGAATGGACGATCTTCCTTATTTTTCTTCACACAATCAAAGCGGTACTTTAAGGCTTTGGAATTGTACAAAGCAGAGGAGAATAATTAGTCTCATGGGTTACATGTTGTGGATACAAAATTGTAGTTACCGGTACTGTCTTAACAGTGCGGTGTACCAAGTTCAGACATCGTGGGTCTGTGGGCAATGCCGTGCCCATCCCATAAAAACTTTTTGAAAGCATTTTGAAGAAAATGGGCTGCTGAAGCTGGTTTCTGTAGCTGGGGATCAAATCGCCAAGGTCCCCACCCAGCTCACATTGTACCCGACCCCTATGGCCCCTCTCACAGGTGGTGATCCCATGGGGAGAGGGTTACCCTTTCGGGCTGTGCCCAGCCAAGCCTCATGGAGCATAGAATTTGTAGCCGCAGCCGAGGCGTAGAGGTTGTCCGGTTCGGTGGCCTCAGCAGCGCATCTCTGCTCTTTGCAGATTATGTGGTTCTGTTGGCTTCATCAAGCCGTGATATCCAGCTCTCACTGGAGTGATTCGCAGCAGAGTGTGAAGCGACTGGGATGAGAGTCAGAACCTCCAAATCCGAGACTATGGTCCTCAGTCGGAAAAGGGTGGCGTGCCCTCTCCAGGTTGGGGATGAGATCCTTCCCCAAGTGGAGGAGTTTAAGTATCTTGGGGTCTTGTTCATGAGTGAGGGAAGAATGGAGCGGGGGATCGACAGACGGAGCGTCTGCAGTGATACGACTTTGTGTCGGTCCATTGTTGTAAAGAGGGAGCTAAGCCGAAAGGCTAAGCTCTCAATTTACCAGTCGATCTATGTTCCTACCCTCACCTATGGGCATGAGCTGTGGGTCGTGACCGAAAGAAAAAGATCCTGGACACAAGCGGCCGAAATGAGGGTTTCCGGGCTCTCCCTTAGAGATAGGGTGAGAAGCTCGGTCATCTGGGAGGGGCTCAGTGTCAAGCCGCTACTCCTCAGCATTGAGAGGAGCCAGATGAGGTGGCTGGGGCATCTAATTCGGATGCCTCCCGGACGCCTCCCTAGTGAGGTGTTCTGGGCATGTCCCACCGGAAAGAGGCCCCGAGGACGACCCAGGACATGCTGGAAAGAATATGTCTCTCCGCTGGCTTGGGAACACCTCGGGATCCCTCCGGAAGAGCTCAAAAAAGCGGCTCGGGAAAGGGAAATCTGGGTATCTCTGCTGAGGCTACTTCACCCGAGACCCGACCCGGATCAGTGATAGATAATGGATGGATGGATGGGCTACTGAAACCTATCCCAGCTGACTTTGCGCGAAAGACAGACAACACCCGGAACTGTTCACCAGTCAGTCTCAGGGCACATAAAGACACAAACAACAAATTTCATGACTCCAACATATTCCCAAAAAAGCTGTGAAAGTGCCATGACTTGCACTACCTTTCATTTGGAAATGCAATCAATAAGCTTTTGGGAACTGAGGACATGAATTGTTGAAGCTTTGTAGGTGGCGACGAAGCCTTATGAAGATGCTCGTATCATGACACTCAGCTAACCTGTTCACGTACGGAATGTTTCAGGTAGGCATTACTTTTTTTTTTTCTTGGGCATTCCTCAACATTCCCAGTCTTTTCTTCCCTTTATCCCACTGGGGCCTCCACTCCCTGAGAAGGGTTGCGTCAGGAAGGGCATCCGGCGTAAAAATTGTGCCAAACATTTATGTGCCTTCATCTGAGATGACACGCTGTGGCGACCCCGAAAGGGACAAGCCGAAAGAAACTTACTTTTTTGCAAGCATCAAATTCCAAAGGAGAGAATATTTGAACAAGTTGGAAAGCAATTGGCTTCATTGGTTGAAGCCAGCTAATAGTGTGTTTGGCATTCTTAGACTTGCTTCACAGCTCCTCCAAGCTAAAATGAATCATCCAGAAATGTGTGAAAAACATTTACCGTGTCCTGCAGCCAGGACAGCCCCTTAAAATAAGCCACCACAGAAGGTCATTACCTTACCATATTCCATTTCTTCTGCGAATCACAACCAACCAACCTGTTGACGACGCACACGGAGGATCAGGCAGGTCCGCTTTAATGACGCCTCTGTAGTATTTGCAAAGCGGCTTTTTCTTCTTATGGCAAACACCGCCGGACGTGAGGATGAGAGGAAACATTCCTCCGAGGCCAGATAATGTCACTGATGGAATGCCTAATATAACTGTCAAAAAAAAAAAAAGGTCAGCAGCCTGGCTCTAGTAGGTTTAGAGACTTCCTCGTATCTTGACGAATCACCAAGTCCCCTGCTACCGTATACCAGCCCCCCCTGCGAGAAACGACATCCAGCCTGCTAACGACATCAAGTAGACGGGGCGGGGAGACGAGGAGGTCATCAGCCCCCTCCGCCGACGTGGCCCCCCTACTGAGGACTCGGCCAATTTGACACACGGGCTGGCAGAAAGCACTTCTGAGGCGATGGAAAAGTTCCAAGCGTCTCTCGTTCGGAGAGGCCGTTCCCATTTGTTCTCACTAGAGGCCATTAGTGCAGCAAGGAAAAGCCACTTTAACCGTGACAGATAACCATGCGGCGTCATTAGCGTTATTAGAATTTGGCTTCTTCTACTTTCAGAGAGCACTTCTGGCTTGTGTTTGCCCGATAACTTACCTTATTTAGCAACTCAAGCGGAGTAAGATTTAAAACAATTTCTATTCCTCACAATGTTATCTTGGTACATTCTACTGTATTGATATACAATAAGTCTTACTTGTTTAATTAACCCTTTAGTGAGGGGTTGAATTGAGTTGAATTGAAATGGACACCGCATCTCATTATAAGGCAGGAGATCCATCTACACATTTTTAAATACATATGTAGTATATCATAAGTTACACAGAAAATTGTTCACCCCACCCCATTGTAAACTATAGTGCAAAATGTCCAGATTTTCAATGGATGATCACTGCCAATAAATAGTGACCGCTCGTAATATTATGTTGCGTTATTGCAAATTATTCATCTGAATGGGTGTTGAGTACTTTTCAATGTAAGTATGTCACTGTTTAAAACATTGCAAGAAACACGACATGGGTGTATTGTATAATTCACAATATGTAAAAGTGCTAATGATAAAAACGTAAAAAGTTCTTATTTACTCCATTAAATTTAGTCTAAAATCAAATGACATTGAAATTTTGTTTTATTTTAAATGTAATCATGGCAAGTAAAATACAGACTGTATAAAAATAGAATAGAATCATTGATCAATCATTGTCCTTGGATCCCTTGACAGGCATGATATAAGTCACTCTTAATAATGTTATCAGGAGTTATATGAAATAATTTAAAGATATAGTGAAGGAAATGCCCACAAAAAATGGCTTGATATTGTATCATCTGCTGCAGACCTGAATTTTACATACAAGAAAAAAGTAAGTTGGGGGGGGCTTTTAAAAATCTGTGGAATTCCTCTTCTGCACTTTTATGACATGCATATACATTAACGACCAATAAATTATTGTACTTGGGCATTTTTATTCAGGTGAGGTCCATACAAAATATAGCTCCGTGTTCTCTGTACTATAACTAAAATCTTTATAAATCACATAAATACAGAAATACCAAAATAACAACTGACTAAGAAAATAATGACATTTGTGATGGTTCAGCCCATGTAAAGTGCAAAAAAAAAAAAAAAAACATCTAAGAGTTCCTTGTGACTAACATTTTCATTCATTTAGGACATTTTTTTTTAATTCTTCTATCAAGTTATGATTTAACCCTTTCACCAGGGGATAAACCAATCAGGAGAGTACATTAATTAAACAAATCATCAGTTTTCACACCACGGATGACATCTCACCCGTATGGTAGTTTATGTTTTTCAAAAGATGATTTACTACACGTTTTGTTGTTGCATAACCCAAATAAAGGTATCTTGTTGCACCCTACACAGATGACATGAAGACATAAATAGTCACTACATGGCAAAGTGTAATATTTTCACGTGTTGAAATGGAATAGTAACAAACGAAAAAGAAATAATGTGCGAATCCACTCTGCTCAAGCATTTGCGCTGGGTATTTCTTGGACTTACATCATAGTAACTTTAATTACTGTTTTTCCCCTCCCTTCTTTTTCCATCAAGTGACAATTTACTTATTTTTTCATTTTTTTTTTTATTTTTTTTTTGCCGCACATTTGGGCTCGTTGTACTTCCAGCCAAGTGTGTTGGTTTATTGTCTTCCACTCGGACTTTCCTCGGTGTCGCTGAGGTGAGACGATTCTCCATCACTACAGGAGCACGTGGTGCTTTTATGAAGCTCACTTTTAGGTCCGAGTATGATGAGCTGCGAGCACGAATCCCTCCGCGGGTTCTGCTCCGGGACGAGGGCGTGGATGACGTTCCTCCTACAGGAGGTTTTGTCCGCGGGGACCGGGTGTTGTTGGACCATCCCGGCCAGGAGCTCCGACAGCTCGGTGATGTAAATCTGCGCCATTTGGAGGGTGTCGTACTTGGACAGCTTCTTCTCGCTTTCCAGTGACGGGATGACGCTCCGCAGCTCGTCGAAGGCTTTGTTGAGGCCGTGCATCCTCCTCCTCTCCCGAGCGTTGGCCGCCACCCGCCGGTGTCTGTGCGGGCCGCAGTGGGGCGGCGGCGGCGTCTCGCCTGCCTCCTCGTGGTCGGACGCGGGGATTCGCAGGGCGGACGAGCGGCCTGGTATCTCGGCGTCTGGCCTCGGGGAAAAG
This sequence comes from Syngnathoides biaculeatus, assembly GCF_019802595.1. NCBI lineage: Eukaryota > Metazoa > Chordata > Actinopteri > Syngnathiformes > Syngnathidae > Syngnathoides > Syngnathoides biaculeatus. The sequence continues at coordinate 23,752,948 of NC_084650.1, read as the reverse complement.
ACGCGCAGGGGGTTGGGGCGGTACCAACTTCTGCGCTCCTCCTCACGCTGGATCCAGCTCGTAAACTCGCTTTTGGTAGCGCTCATCGCTGCGATGCTCACAAGTTGTCTCCGGCGTAACACGCACGCTAGATTTTATACAAGTGCTCCCACCCCCGACAGGTCGCCCCAACCTCCCCGCCCGACTCTTTCCAACACCCCCGGTGACTTTTGACAGGTCCGCTGCAGCCGAGCCCCTCTGAGCCAACACAAAGCAATTTAACAAAAGCATCTTCTTTTTTTTCTTTTTTTTTTTTTTGGGGGGGGGGGGGCGTCACCTTTTGTGCATTGTAACTCAATCGCCATCTTCTTATTAACTCCACGCAGAAGGTAGGCCGGCGTATGAATCATTTAAAAGCGTGCCCTGAGAGGATGACTCCTTACAAAGTGGACCAGATAATTGGCAGTCGTGCCTTAAACTAGTGGTCTAGGCGTATTTGATGGGGCCATCAGTTCTTCACCCCCCTGCTCCAAAATGTTTTCGTTGTTTAAATTATTATTATTATTATTTGGTGGGAACTGGAACTGAAACAATTTGAAGAGTGCTCAACAGTCTAGAGGAGGTAATTTAAAATTCACATGTAAAGATTAAAGTTAAGTTTACGTTCATCCTGATATTTTGTGCAAAAACTGCATTTTTTAAACTTTTTGCGCAAAGTGTATATGGAAACAATCATTGAAGAGGAAGTAAACCCACAATTTCTGTAGCGAGAGATGCGTGTTATTGACATGATTGTGTGAATGTGAATTTGATAAAATATTGTCGAGAAGATCATGAAATCAACCGGGTGGTCTGTGAACAGGTACCTCCAGCGAATGCGTCCGGGTTTGGTCATGTGACTTACGCAACCAGCGTCACAGCACATCACATCACTAAGCCATAATTTGGTGACTTACCAAACTGAAGTTGAAATGACCACATTGTAGTGAAATTGCTGATAATGCTAACTGTACCAGAAATGTGCACACCAGCAGCTAACTGAAACTGAATCTCAAAAGCTCAGTAGAAGAAGGATCAATCAATCAATCATCAATCAATCAATCAATCAATCAATCAATCAATCAATCAATCAGTTTTGAAAAAAAAAAATTAGGTTAGCAAGTGTCCCGGCAGTTCGTGGAAAAAAGATTTGGATGTATTTCTCATACTTTTTAATTGGCCTTTAAGGCGGATTTGTTCTCAAACAAACTGTAAAGACTATTTGCAAAAGAATAATAAAAGGAACAGATGGAAGGCAAAAGGCCCCAGACACACCTGTCTGTGGTAAAGCCAAGACAACTGATAAGTAAAGCCATTTATGACTCGTTAAAGATATCATACACCCATGGCATGATGTTCAAGGGAAAATGAAAAGATAGGCCAATCATATTTGTATAGACGTTCATATTTCTATTTGTCTTCCCGTGAGTCTTTGCAAAAGCATGAGGTATAATTTTGATTACAGTTTGTTGGCTGCTTAAGCTGAACACACCCATTATAATCATCTCTTAAGTGTAATTTGCAATGATTTTCATTTACATCTTTATGCATTTTTAAATTGTGACAGTGACGTCTCCACCAGTGGTCTCGATTCTCCTGAAGTACCAAGCCTGACCTGTGAGAGGCAGCACAGTGCCACAAGGCATCCAGACTGCCGGCAATTCAAAGAAGAAGACATATCTGAAAGAAGCTAGGCTATATTGCTATTGTCTTTGCTGGTGTAGTGGTACACGCGCCTAACTTTGGTGCAGGCAGCACGGGTTCAATTCCTGTTTAGTGATGGTGGCAATATTTGCCCTGCGACTGACTTGAAACCAATTCAGTGTGGAGTCCGCCTGAAGTCTGCTGGGTTTTAGACTCCAGCATGCTCACGCAACTTGTGAGGATGAGTGGCTTGGAAAATGGATGGAAGGAATATTCTATTTGCATGCAGCACATGGAAAACAAGCTAGCGTATGAATTAGCTATGATTCTTTGCCACAATCACAGTCTGTGGCAACTGATATTGGTGTAACCCACTTTAGCAGTAAAAGCAGGAAAATGCTCAAGAGAAGGTGGAATTTTCCACCAGAGGGACTCCAACATATCTGTGTTTTGTTTCTAAAAATACTAAACACTGAAAACATGTGCTAAGACTTATAGCAACATAGTGATGGATTGTTGCAGAATAGGTAAAGCATTTAGTTCACGATTTGCGTTTTCTTGATTTTATGGGGGCGGCACGGTGGAGCAGCTTGGTAAAGCGTTGGCCTCACAGTTCTGAGGTCCTGGGTTCAATCCCAAACTTACCTGTGTGGAGTTTGCATGTTCTCCCCATTGCTGCGTGGGTTTCCTTCGGCTATTCTGGTTTCCTCCCACGTCCCAAAAACGTGCAACATTAGTTGGACACTATAAATTGCCGCTGGCTATGATTGTGAGTGCTGTTGTTTGTTTCCATGTGCCCTGCGAATGGCTGGCCACCAGTTCAGGGTGTACCCTGCATCTTGCCCGTTGACAGCTGTGATAGGCTCCGGCACTCCCTGTGACCCTCGTGAGGATAAGCGCCAAAGAAACTGGATGGGTGTGGGTAAAACAACCTAATGACATAACAGAGCTGGGGCGTTTCCTCTTGACCCCTTCCCCACTATAAACCGACAAGGTGACTTCATTTTGGTTGGCTGCTCAGTTGAGAGTTAGCTGTGCTTAACTTCTGTAATTAGGCCCATTTAGCAAGCTAGCGATGGCTACACCTGGAAAATGCATCTTTGCCGGATGCCTCAGTTTATAAAACAGCTCGGTAACGTTTTTTGAAGCTTCCAAAAATGTAGGAACTAAAAAAAGCAATGGGATTGACTTCTCAAAGAGACACGTAGACGGCGAGCTGAACATCAACACTCCGCTGCAGGCCACATTTTGCAATAGATCGTCTTGGCTCTACCTCTCGTCAGGTGTGGCATTCGGCTTTGACATTATGGCATCAACAGCGAGGATAAGTTGACTTGTGTCCTTATTTTCATGATTATAGCCCTCAATAACCATTCAGTGTTAAGTTGAGACTCCTAAGATGGTTTTATATTGTTGTTGCATATGTTTACTTTTGGTGCATCCATTCGGCATGCCATCGTGACTGAAAGCTAGCTGACAGGTGGGCCTTTACATACTTAGCAATTGTTTTGGTCATTTAAATTTGGTAGGCTTGTTTGCATTGATCTCTGTGATGTGTCGAATTTACATGCCTTTTTTTTGGGGGGGGGGGGTCTACTTAGTGCCACTTTAAATCTGGCACATTTTTCCCCTCAAAGTTTGATGTTAACAAAAAGTTCTTTGGAGTGTTGAGTCAAGATTATCCCAGAATGCAAATGGTGAAGTCCTTCCTAGCTACTGAATCTCATGTCACTTTCGTGTTGCTGTTTGAGTCTCCATACTAATGTTTCCCCAAACTCTGATATAAAAAAACACATACATATGGTACAGTCCAGTACTTTTGAATCAGCCTCCATACTCCAGTACGTGGACTAACAGATCGCTGCTCCAAGAAAATGATTTTTCTTTTTGCTGTTTGAGTTGCTCTTTTGTGGTCAAGGGCCACATTTGATTTTTAGAAAAAACAGATGGGCCCGGTCATTTGTTGGTGAAGTGAAAAGAAAATGTGTATATATGGGAAATAATTTTTTTTTTCTTGGCAAGGAAAGTATAATTATTTCTTACCTGTATTATTTATAAATTAATGTCAAATAATGTGTATATGAATAGTTTAATTATCTTTATTATTTACAATCAACCACTTATGTAATGAGGTAAATTAAAAAATGTATAAAAAAATTAATACATGGATTTGAAATTCCAAATTTTTTTGGGGGCGGAGCAAAATTAAAGCAACAAACAAATAAAAGTTTTGTGGCTCGGATTAAAGAATGGTGAGGGACACATGTGACCCGCATGCCATCATTTGCTCACATCATACATGCAAATACAAATGGAAAAATGCATTGCTCCATTTTTTTTTTCTTTCTTTTTTGCTAACAGTTTAAACCTTGGCGGGGATCTGTATGTCTGAACTTCTTGCGTTTGCTTATTATTCTATACAAATCAGAGATAAACACCGAGAGACCAATTCTGAGGCCGGTGTGCCTATCATCTGCCGTCCCCTGGCACCTCAACACAAGACGAATCGCCCACGTCTCCCATATGCCGCGCTGTGCGGCAACTCGACTTTCACGCCGACGCGAGATACTCTGACACAAGCGCTAATGCCTCATTAGGTCATCAATTACAAGCGAGGAACGTTCTCAGCACCAGCGCGCAACATCAGACGTTTGCGATGATGCACACTTGAACAAATTAAGCATCTGTCTTTTTCTTCTGCTGTTTGTGTGACAAGCATGACTGAGCACCAGTAGAGAAAATCTCCGTGACCTGCCTGGCTGCCAGCAGTGTAATGAGGCCTGCTTTTAGTTGAATAAATTGGCACACTCCATCCCTGGGTGTCCATTCAATTCGGGGCTTGCATGAATATTTCATTCCTTCAGCCCCACTGGCAGAGCAACAGCCTGCAGCCCTGCGCGCCGCCTTTAAAAAAAATGCAGCCACACTTCCCATCTGCTGCCGGGCCGAGCGGGGAGGTGTAAGGAGCGTTTTGAAGGTCAACGCCTTGTGACCTCCTGCGGGGGCGACACTGATGCCTCCCAGCAGGGACCAGCCAAGGAGGGGAGACACGCTGACACTGTTGCAATTCTCAGTGGAGGAGGATGAGGAAGAGAATGCATTCAAGCATGAAAAGAGAGTTAACTTGTTCTCAAACGTTTGATACCCAAGTTAATGAGTATTCCTTAACAATCTGAAACAAAGACTCACTAACTCCTTTGGGATGAACTAGAACAGGGACCGTGTCAATTGAGGACCGCAAAGGGATCTTGTGAAATGTTGATGAATGAATGTTTTGTCACTTTAGCGCCATCGTCATAATGATACATTTGTGTCACAATTTTTTATGTTCATTGGTTGCTTCTGTTGCAAGTTTTATTTGGCCCGTGAACACGCTCGTAGTTTAAAACACTCGTATCACAAATCATCTTTACCCATTGACACGAATAGAAATGCCATAAATCTGTGCCAGCCTCCCTCCTCCAAAACACATTTTTTTTGTTGATTTTTGAGAAAAAAATTACACTGGTTTGGAAATATTACATTTGAATTTTAATTCTACTTTAGTTTGTCAGTGAGCAGTTGTGTACCAAGCATTTTATTTTCTTTGTGATTGCGGCGGTGTTAGAGGAGACTCAAGTCGTGTTGTATTGTGTGGGAGACAAACATTATCTCCATCGTCAAAAAAAGACCAGCAAAGGATGTATGCGTATTTCCTGCGGCTCGTAAGGAAGCACGGCCTGCCACGAGAGCTGCTGAGACAGTTCTACACTGCGGTCATCGGATCAGTGGATCAGTACTGGTTTTGGGGCTGCCACAAAAATGAACAAACTCCGACTGAAACAGAGACTCAAAGCTGCTGAAAAGATTGTCGGCACCACCCTAGAGGAATTGCACGCCGTCCGAACTAAGACAAGAGCACGCAGGATCGTCTCCGACCCATCGCATCCTGGTCACCAGCTCTTCCAGCTCCTACCTTTGAATAGGAGGTACCAAATAATCCAAACAAAACTAGCAAGCATTCCAATAGAATTCCATTTCCTCATCTCTTCCTGCCAATGAATTATCCTACAGTTCATTCCATCCCAGTGTATTTACAGTATATGATGCCAACACGTTCAGGGTGTGTAGTTCAAGTGTACTTGCAAATGGATCGCAGCCAGATGAGCTGTTTTGTTACCATAACTGTGTTTCATGTGACATATCATCTCTATTGTGGGCTTTTGATGAGGAGAAATCACATTATTACAAATGATCATAATAATGGATAATGGGTGAAAGATGTCTCTTTCGCATGTAAGGGAGATGGCTCATACATGAGAGGGAATTGGGTCCAAAAAGAGTCCAATGCAACCACTTCCCGCTTCACTATTATGCAAGTGTTTTTTTATTTATTTTTTGGTCTTGAACCATGTTGTTTGCGCCAAACATACTCTTTTGAAATAATGACCAAAAAGATGAAAGCTAATTTCATCAGATCATCACACATTTTCCCACATGCACTTGGAGATTTCAATTGTGTTGTTGCAAAATATAGCTGGCCTTGGATAATTTTCCTTGGAAGATAAAGCTGATATCTTTCCACTCTACCTCACAGCCCAGACATATGAAGAAAACAAAAAATTGTCACATCGTCACATATCCCAAACAGCCAGTAGTCGGGTTTATTTTTAAACAGGAAACCTTAATCCCAAAATGTCACAAAGGGCTTCACAAGCCCACAGTTCACAGAGATCAATAACATCCCCCGGTCTCAACCCCGGATCTAAGCAAGGCAAGAAAAACTATTAAAAAACAAAACAAAACATATTGGCTGTGGGGGTCGGGGGGGGACACAAATGTTGAAAAGGGGTCACAGATGGGGTGATCTTCCATATCTGCTGAGTTAACAACATTAATCACAATATATAATAAGTAAATGCTGTACAATGTTAGCATTTGACAGAAATTCCTACAACTCCTTCAGTGTTGCTGGCATCCTACTGGACCAATTTTCTTCTCATATGGAATTCATTTTGGAAAAAAATTGTCCAGGTCTTGGTAATGTCACTGCCGTGCCATATGCTGTAACTCACTTTTGCACCCACTCCTAGCTTGATACTTTTTTGATTGGAAGAAGCCAATTATGCTGTAGAAGCTCTCTGGACTTGTGCTGTAAGATTTGCCTACAAAATGTCAAGAGAAGCCTTTCGACCTAAGATAGCTGGGATAGGCTCCAGCACACCCGTTACCCCCATGAGGATAAGCTATATATAAAATGGATGGATGTTTTTTGAGATTTTACATTGTCCTCGGGTTACACAGTACTTGACCCACCGCGTTTGGACTTCAGAACGCTTGAGTCTCGCCCGTCATTTTGTCTCCAGCCCCGTAGTGTAGCGTGTCTGTGTTTGTGCTTCATAATTTTCTGCGTATCCTCGCCTTTTTCAGCCTCCTTTTTCACATCACGGCCCAAGAAAAGAGAGCAGAATCTTCAAGCAATGCTGGTCCAGCCAAGAGGAAAGCCATTCCGATGGAAACGAAGCTGGATATCATCAAAAGGTCGGAGAAAGGCGAGACGCCGACCAGCATCGGTCAAACCATTTTAAGGGCTACAGTGATCATGAAGCAACGTTCTTCCATCCTAATCGAGATGGAAAAACGACTTATCATATGGGTCGAGGATCAGAATCAACATAGGCTTTTGATTAGCCTAATACTCGTTCAGGCAAAGGCGTGGCATGGTTTCCAAACTTTGAAAGAGCAGAAATCCAACGATGCAGAGAAGGAGGAATTTACCGCCAGCAAGGGCTGGCTGACTTCGCCTCCTCCTTCTCCAGCCAACTCTCAGCGGTGATGGTAAGAACAGTAGCTTATTTTTTTTCTCCTTATTTTATTTTAGCTCTCAAAGTAGCTGCTGCTAAGCCTCTTCTAAAAAACAGAGCACTGGACGATTCCATGTCAGCCAGCTATAGACCCATCTCAAATCTCCTGTTCATAGCCAAGATACTTGAGAAACGTATTTTTAATCAATTGAATTTAAATTGACTTTTTGACAAATTTCAATCAGGTTTCCAAACTCATCACAGTACAGAATCTGCTCTTATCAAAGTGCTAAATGATATAATGTTCAGGAAAGGTGTCAATTTTGGTCTTGTTGGATCTCAGCGCGGCTTTTGATATGGTAGATCACAATATACTGCTAAACAGGTTGGAAACATAGGTAGGACTAAATGGAACGGTCCTTAAATGGTTTAGGTCCTACCTGGAGGAAAGGAGCTACTTTGTGACCATTGGAGGTGCTCAGTCTCAGCAAATGGCAATGATCTATGTCGTCCCTCAAGGGTCACTTCTTGGACTTCTCCTGTTCAGCCTGTACTGTATATGCTACCCTTTTTGTCAAATTCTTCAAAACTTTAATTTTGACTACCATAGCTGTGCAGATGACACAGTTATATTTAGCAGTGTCTCCAAATGAGTACAGTTCGATTGAGGTATTGTGCCACTGTCTAAATCAGATAAATAACTGGACGAGCCAGCATTTTCTTCAACTGAATCACAACAAAACTCAGACAATTGTTTTTGGCAATAAAGAAAAGAGAATTTCTGTTCGTAAACACCTGGACTCTCTATCTTTAAAATCCAAAGACCAAGTCCGAAACCTTGGTGTTCTGATTGATTACGACCTGACTTTCAACAATCATATCAAATCAATCACAAAAACTGCCTTCTACCATCTGAAAAATATATCTAGAGTCAAATATTGCATGTGTCAAGCAGACCAGGAAAAGCTTATCCATCCTTTTATCTCAAGTAGACTTGACTACTGTAATGGTCTTCTGACTGGACTCCCCAAAAAGAGTATTAAACAGCTGCAGCTCATTCAGAATGCTGCAGCTCGCGTTCTGACCAAAACAAAGCGGTCAGAGAAAATATAATGCCAATCCTAAAGTCCTTGCACTGGCTTCCAGTCAGCTTTAGAATAGATTTTAAAGTTTTGGTCTATAAATCACTAAATGATTTAGGTCCTGAATATATGAAAAGAATGCTTATGGAATACAAACTCAGTAGAGCTCTGAGATCGGCTGACTCAGGTCAAATAGTGGAGCACAGAGTCCAAAGCAAACATGGTGAAGCAGCATTTTGCTATTATGCGGCACACAAATGGAATAAGTTGCCAACAGAGGTGAGGTCAGCCCCAAGTGTGAATGTTTTTAAATCCAGGTTGAATACTCTTCTTTTTTCTCATGCTTTTTAAAATATATCCACTTTTTGATCATATTACTTACACTGTATGCCGTTTTGTCTTTTTATAGTATTGTTTGTTGTTTTCATTGTTTTTATCCCATTTTCAATGTTTTTTCTCTTTCTTTTCAAATCCCTTTAATCATGTAAAGCACATTGAGTTACCTTATGTATGAAATGCACTATACAAATAAATTTGCTTTGCTTTGCTTATTAATGTGATGTATAATACTTGGATATGGATATGTATTTAGAGTTTTAGGTGGTAGGGTTAATTACGACTTCCACAGAAATTCGGGTTACGTAGCCAGCGTAGGAACAGAACTCATATGTAACCCGAGGACCACCAATATATAAATGATGTATAGATATTACTATTTTATTTCTTTTTGTCATTCTTGTACTACTACTACGATTAATAATAATGGTATTTGATGATGAGACTACTTCCAATCTGAAGCTATCGAATGTCAAATTTTATTGCATCACGAGAAGCAAACGAGGTTGACAAAGGCGACGTGGTTTATTGCAGACTAGGTCATTTTATTACAATGGAGGGAGGACTGAGGTCAGCCATGTAGCCTGGAATTAGCCCCCCCCCACAACTACAGAGGCGCTTCCTTTTTCTTCACTGGCACATACAGAACAGTACATTACAAATCTTAATGCGGGGGTTTTATACCACGAGCAAATTAGAATGATTAGCTGCCTCATTAATTTGGTTCAGGAGAAGTCACATTTTAGACACAGCCACGCTTCATTAAGTCAGTTGCGCTAATTGACGCATGGTGCAAAAGAACTATGATCCAGAGAAACCCTTTTAAAGTATCATTTTTTTTTTTAGTTTGCCACGTGGCAGTCACATATCTTTGCTGCCCTGATGTTAACGAGGGTGCTTCTCCGTGGATCTCATTATGCAGGAAGTAGACGGAGCCCTCAGGGGCTTAGGAAATATAACAAAGCTGTTGTTTGAACCGCGACTTGCCTGCCTCGCTGATCATGGGTTTCACGCCATGATGTGCGTCCTGTATACTTACTCTGTACACGTTGGCTTCCATTTCCTTTGATCCTTAAGGGTTTGATTATTCATTTGAAACACCGTCATCAGGCTTGAAAATGTGTCATCAAACCATTTTGCATCATGGGTGTAATTGGTGACTCCGTTTTTCTTTTGTTTACAACTGAAGATGAGCTCAGTTGTGGCGCTGCCTCAGTGTATACTTCATATGCTGTCATTCGCTCCGTTATTCGTCGCACCTCCTCACTTGATTGCAAATGGGGAAAAAAAAATTGACAACGGACTACCTTTTTACAGCTTTGCTGCTTGGCAGCAACAAAAGACCAAAGCCGAGTAGCTTCAGAGCTCACAAAGAGATGTCAGATGGCTTTGATGTCAGCTAGAAGATGACAAAAAATGTAATCCTTTGACAAGATCATGAATATTGTTTTTCATGATTTTCCGTTAAAGAGCCATACTAATGATTCCATCAATAGCAACAAGTTCTCCAGGTCTTGAAGGACAAAAGCAGCCCAAGACCATGACACTGCTACCACGTTTGACTGGCGGTATCACTTTTTCTGCAGCACTGTACTACATTTACTGCAGATATAAGGAAACACACCTTCCCAAAAGTTGTACTTTTATCTCTTCAGCCTCTATAGTATTCTTCCAAAAGTCTTGGGAATCATTCAGATGTTTGAATGCAAAAGAAAGAAGAATCTTTGTTTTTGATCTTTTCGGTCAACAGTAGAATGGATGGATGGATGTTTTTTGGCACTTTTGATCAGTCTGTTCCTTATTGCTGTCATGAACATTGAACTTAACTGAAGCATGCATGGCCTGCAGGTCTTTATAAGTTTTCTTGGGTTCCTGTGTGGCCTCCTGGATGAGTCATTACTGTTTTCTTGGGGTAATCTTGGTTGGCCCGCCATCCCGAGTAGATTCACCACTGTTCCACATGCTCTTCATCTGGAGATACTGCATCTCCCTGTGGTTTGCTGGAATCCTAAAGGTGTAGAAATGGCGTTTATAACCCTTTCTAGACTGATAGATGTCATTTACTTTATTTCCTAAGAATTGCAGGATTTCTTAGGATCGTTTCGTCATTTTCTTGCAGCTTTTTAAAGACCTTTTGTCTGATTCGGTTTTGTCAGGACATATTCCGTTTCAGTGGTTTCTTGATTTAAACATGTCTAGAGAAATGTGCGTTCATCTGAGATGACACGCTGTGGTGACCATGGGACAAGCCGAAAGGAAGAGAGATACTTAGCCATGGTTCAAGGTGGGCAATTGGTTAGGAAATCTGTCGCTTAATTCCAAGGACCTGGGTTCAATTAGATCTCGCCTGTGTAGAATAGAATTTGCATGTTCTTCCTGTGCCTGTGTGCGTTTTCTCCGGGTACGCCACCTTCCTCCCACCTCCCGAAAACATGCATGGGAGGTAAATTGAAGACTCTAAATTGCCTGTAGGTGTGAATATCCATCCAGTTGGTTGTCTATATGTGCTCTGGAATTGGGTTGGGACCAGTTAAGCATTTACTCCGCCTCTTGCACAGAGTCAATGTTATTTGCTCCAGCATACTCGTGATCCTCGTGAGGATAAATGGTACAGGAGCTGAATGGATAGTGAAACCTCGAAGTTTGAACATATTTTGTTCTTATGAGGTGTTGAAAGTCTGATTTGTTTAACCTCAAATATTTTTGAATGTGCGTGCTCACACGATGACTGCAGGACTGACTTGAAGTGGGCAGGGGTTTGTCTCGGCACCGCCCGGTCTGCGTTCAGCAATGCTCGCTTCACTCGGCTACCCGATCAACATGGGTTCAGCTTTGCTCGGGTATTGGGACTCCGAGAATTGGGTTGAGGTCAGAGCCATTTCTAATGCAGATTTTCTTTGTTCAAGTCCAATTTGTATGACCCCCACCAAGTCGTTCAAACTCCGAGGTTCCACTGTATACTGAATCTTGGCTTGGCCTCAGCCTTTGTGATCTTTAAATTCGGGTACGGAAGTATCAAGGGGAGGTGGAATGACATTCTGAATGTCTTTCACAATGGGACAACGATATGTTGTTAATATTCTCGGTAGCCCCCAAAATGGCCACCTTAACCCATCTGTGAAGTGGTTTTCAAGCGCTTTTACCACAAGGACATGAGAGGTTGATGAAGAAAAAAAGAAAATGATGATCTGGGATCCCTTGATTCTGATTTAAACATGGAACTAAATTATTACTCTATATTTTAAAATAAATAAGAGGCCCCGTAGCTCAGTGGTTAGAGGACTGGTTTGGTAAACCAGGGGTTGTGGGTTCATATGCCACCCTTTCCGGCGTAAACATATATGTGCGTTCATCTGAGATGACACTCTGGCGACCCTGAAAGGGACAAGCCGAAAGTAACCTCCTCCATTTTAAAAGAAATAATTTTACATATAAGGGGTGTCGGGTGGGACCTTTGCATTTTCCAAACAATTATTTTTTAGAGACCCCCCCAATCTCAAAAAAAAAAAAAAAAAAGGTTAGTTGAGCCATTATGCGGCCAATACCAGCAGACGAACTGCCAGGGAGTTTCCGAGGTGTTAGCATAACTTACCTAGCAAACCGTACCTTGCAATTGCGCCCGATAACTGTTGATGAAAACAAAGGTGCAAAAATTCTTAACTAGTGAAAAGCTTTGACACATGCCGGACTCCAAAGTACATCATTTTAGCCACACCCCTAAAAATCAGGAAACCTAAAATAGTAAAAAGCAGTTCAGTCCTACATCTCCACCATTGGATTTTACATAGTTCTGTCTTTGCAGATTTCCAGCAATTATCTTTTCACATGTACAATGTACTGCGATTGGCTTGGAACTTGTTCAGGGTGTACACTGCCTACTCTCCGATGACGGCACTCTCACAACCCTTGTGAGGATAAGTGGCTCAGAAAATGGATTGATGTACTGTATAATGTATTTGGAAAGAAAGACCCAAACTTAGTTTACAGGGTCTTGAAGTAAAATGACACGACCTCTTAAGGAACATCACTGTGCTGCAGCACCGTGGTTGGAATCCCTGGTGCAGCACAGCCATATCCAATGTGTCACTTCAAATGTACGTTATTAGAGAGAGAAAAAAAAATCAGATCTAAACATTACATTTAGAAATGGGCACTTGGCACTTTTTTTTATTAAGTGCCACTACTGTTGTGTGTAAAGCTGGACCCATGTTGTCGATATTTTTAGCTCCTACGTACGCGCATCAAAACAATACATTAGCATCTCATGACAAACAATAACCTGAATCTCCATTACGCATTGTTAAATACTAATTCAGGAGTGACAGGTCTCTGCATGGCTGCGCGGTGCTGAAGTGTCTGGAGCCTTTCTTGTTCGTTTGACGGACTGCATCCTAAGAGCCTGCTCTGCGCTCCCCTATCTGCCATATGTTGCGCCGCTGTAAGAAAAGAACTTAGTCCAACGTGTAGAGCCTGTCATATGCGGCCTTAATTAAGCACTTTGAGTGATGAGGCCCCTAATGAGCAAAGAGTAGGATTAATGCAAAATAGATTAAATACTATAAGAGGGGGTTTATGGATCCGAAGATGATTTGGGGTGTTATTCAATATAAATTTTATGAATCCTGTCGCAAGACTGTGCACAATGCAATAAGATCCAATACAAATCCTGCCGTTATTAAGATACTACTTGTAAGCGCAGTTATGCAGGAGTTCATTTAACCACATGCAGTCATTATTTTTAGTCAATAGTCAATTATTAGACACAGCTTTCAGTATAAAGGAGTGCAGTTGCACAAGTAAAACGTTGCATAAAAGATTCATGGACTCCATAAACATCGTTGCTTCTCTTTTAAAGTGTTTGTGTGTGTGTTTTTGAAAAGTATACAGTGGATATAAATACTCCACAGACCTCTGGTTAAATGCAGTTTATGTGGGGGAAAAAAAAAATCATTTCAAACTTTTTCAACCATAAATGTGACTTAGGAATTGTACAAATCAGTTAATTTTTTTCCAAAAGTCTGCACACCCCATCTTGACTGGAATTTGACTGTGTTCAGAAATAACCAAATGTAAACTGGAGTCAGCAGTTGCACACATCTGCTGCTATTTAAAGTACTTCTAATTAACCCCAAATCAATTCTAGCCATTCTAGGTGTCTTTTTCAGATCACCCCCCCAACCAAACTCTGATGGTTATATGCTAAAAGCAGGAGTTATTTCAAACTGTCCATAATTTTTTGTACCTTCTCTAAAGTGCAGGTTCCAGCTGTAGGAAAAAGTGTCCCGATTAATGACGCAGCCATGATCCAACGACACTACGGTTTAACATTTTGTCTGCTTTGCCGGCACAGTAGGAAGAGCGGTTAGCACGACTCCTGCCGATTCTGATTCTGGGTGTGAATCACATCTGAGGCTATGCTCTGTTGGCTCTGCAAGTTCTCGGAAGGTTTTCTGCAGTTACTTGGACTTCCTACCACATCCCCAAAGCATGCACGTTAGTTCAGATGAAGACCCTGGTTTTCGTAGTTTTAACTAAAATGGAGGTTTGTCTGTAGGAGCACTCTGACTGGCAATACCTGGCGACCAGTCCAGGGTGTGTCTGCCAAAAGAGTACAAGTGGGATTTAAAAAAAAAAAAAAGGCTTTTTTTTTCCAAGATGGGTAAAAAAAATATTGAAGAAAAATACAGCATGAATTTCTTGCCTTTCAGCAGACAGGTTTTATTTGTGTGCACGCAAGTGTGGTGGTGACTTATCCCTGCTTTCTCTGAAGCTTAAAACAAACGGAAAAAAAACCCCTCAAAACAGTTTTTTAAACATTTCAACCCAAAACCTATCAAGGGCACGGCACACCATATGTAAAGTTTACTTGTACTTATTTATTAATACACTTTTTTTTTTTATAATCGAAATGTAAAAATCCTGCCACAAGAAAGAGTGAAGCAAAATTGGAGTCACAGCAGAATCACTCTGACTGTCGGCCTCGACGGTAGCTACCACTAGATGGCAACAGCACCAAGCCCTTGCTCCAGAAATCTCTGCGGTCTCTGCGAGGAGACGAGGTGCTTAAAAAAAAAAACCCAACTCTAATAGAACATATTGATGCTTAAAAACACACACACACAGCTGCACATTAGACTTTGTGAAATGAGATAAATCAGTTTATTTACCACCCGGCTTCCAGAAAAGAATCATTTGGGAGGGTAAACACAGTAATCAGACCCCCATTAACTGCTATGGCTAAAGGCCTTATCATAATAAAGCCCAGCTCACAAAATCCAGACCAAGACAACCTGGGATCCTCGCGTCCCAGTCTTGTCCGTTGGAATGTTTTCCATACACGGCGGACAGGGTGGACTCTACTATTGCACTCTGATCTCAGCATCATGCATTCAGCGGTCAGTAGGGAGCAGCAGCACTCTGCACTTCTGCTCTTCACTGAGATGAGCAACACTTCACCTATTGACATCTTTGACCTTGTCAATTTGACTGTGCAACACAAAATGAGGACTCTCAAGCCACGCCGAGCCACGCGAAGCTTTTTTTTTGTGCCCGACCTTCACGCGTTAAATGCCCGCGTAGTCCGTAAAATGCGCTAAAAAGGGCTTATCTTTGACTTTGTTGTAGGCTCTTATGATGTCTTTGTCATATTTGACTGACACGCCACACTGAGCCATTTCGGAAAAAAATAGGCTGATAATTCACTCTTGCTGCAGCGGAGGTCAGAAGGTTATTTTGACAAGAGTGTTTCGTTTGACACATAGTGACAACCACAACCAACTTTAATTATAATCACTGAATCCCTGAAATTTGTTCCAAAGGATTGTTCATCAACTTTCAGTGTGATTTTCTATGGTTGATTAATGTAATTGGATAGGAAATCAGTCATGTCTGCGTCGGAGCTGTTGCACATATCCACATGGGCGTGATATTTTTATTTCTGCAAGTTGTACGCTTGTTTTTTTTTTTTCAAAACGCGTGAGAGAAAACAAAACCAGACTGCATGTATAAATAACCAGAATTATGAGAAGAAAAATAAAAATTAGCACCTGAATGCTTACTGCCGCGCTAAGAAATCACGTTGGTGCGATCGCTCCTTTTAAAGCAGCTTTGATGAGATAAAAAGAAAAAGAAGTGAGAAATTGAGTGAAGGTCTCGGGTGAGACTTCTGCTTGTGATTGGAATTGTTGAAACAATAAAGCAGCGTTCGTCGACTTTTTTGAAACAAAGCAACAGTACGTCTTCAGTGCTGGTTAAGGTGAAGTTCTTCCAGGTTCACGTTGGTAAACATTCCAGGAAAAATATTTTTTTTTGTCTTTTATGTCACCAACCATTTATGGTGAAGTGGAACAAGTGTGTAAATGAATACAGAAAATTAAACATTGTTCAAAACCAACGATGGTGAGTATCATTTTCAGAACCGACCATAAAAATATGTAATCGCAACGATGAAGATGTTTTTATAATGCGGCAAAAATCCCTCCATAAATGTGTCTCTCTGGGATTCGTATTATTTTGTATTATGAAGTGGTTGACATTTCATACTTAATACGTGCGGCACGGTGAATATGATGGTAAAGTGTTGGCCTCACAGTTCTGAGAACCTGGGTTCAATCCCAGCCCCGCCTGTTTGGAGTTTCCATGTTCTCCCCGTGCTTGTGTGAATTTTCTCCGGACACTTCGGTTTCTTCTCAAGTCCCAAAACCATGCAACATTAATTGGACACTCTAATTTGCCACTAGGTGTGATTGTGAGTGCGGCTGTTGGTCTGTCTCTGTGTGCCCTGCGATTGGCTGGCAACCAGTTTAGGGTGTACCCCGCCTCCTGCCCGTTGACAGCTTGGATAGGCTCGTGAGGATAAGCAGCAAAGAAAATGGCTGGATGGACTTAACACGTGTATGGCAGTAATGCCCTTCAGAATGTCACAGAAAAATATACTGCTGGCCTTAATTATTTTTAAACTTGGAAGTCGACCGAATTGCATTGGATTCCAGTACAGTACGTGTAATCCGTAACGTTAAGTGATGTAATAGCGAGCTAGTAGAAGTACTTTAGGATTAGGTGAAGGTGAAAGTCGTGATCGCACTTCTGTCAATGCCAGCAGCCCTCACCTCGGTCGCCCCACACATAAGTGGAGGTTTACTTGTTGTCTCCGGCTTTATCCGGTCCATATATTTCCAAGCCCATGGTTAAACTGTATGACAATCATTAGCACCTTGTCCTTCATTGTGATCCTCATTTTGCAAAGTGCAAGTGGGGGAGCCCGGAGGAGGAAAAGTAGCGATGTGGGAGCCACTTGGCCGCAGGAGGGGTGAGCATAGATGGATGAGACGGGTGAGGCATCGGTCAAGGTTGAGAAGAAGAGACTACAGGGAGTGGAATAAGAGGTTTGAAGAGGCTGCTATTAACAACATTTTAAAAGAAATGGGCTCCACTTGAAGATACTTAGAGCCGTTGTATTACTTTTCCACATCACACATTTGCCCCTGCTTGCTAAGTGTAGTTTATGGGGCGCAACCCCCATTGGATGTTAATAGACTTCATTAGAACTGCAGTACAAGAAATTCCCCTCTCGGATTGAACCATAATAATAACGAAGCTACGCGAGTAGTTGACACCCGCTCCAAATAGTTTGTAATCACCCAGAGATCCCACTAAGTTGCAGCAAAACACTTTTTAAAATGAGATATGTCATTGGTCAGCGAATACGTGAGTTTTTCATCAAATAACAAAAGATAGACTGGCAGAAGAGAAAGATGGCAGCTGTCAGACTTTTAGGAAAACCTGCCCATGAAGACAGAGCACTTGAGAAGAAGGTAAAAGGTGATAGGTATTACACAACTAATTAAAGGAGAAAAACAAGAACTGTTGTAACTAAGTAACGAGATGATGAGAGTATGTTCTCTAGTTCTCCAAAAACGGTCACAAGTCTTTAGTTCTTCAACTGCAGACAGTACCAGGGACTTTGTTAAAGGAAGAGTCAATTTACGAGACACTCTTGATGGAAGTGAGCCAAAGCGCCGTCTCGTATTTATTTTTATTTTTTTTTTTATAGGGGTGGGGTCTCTATTTGGAGGGAGGCATTTAATTTTACTCAAATGGACAACGCTCTAGGCAACTATTTACGTCTGTTAAAGGAGAAGCCACTCTTTGAGGACATATCCAGAGGATTTGGAATTGAATCCCTGCTTTGTATTAAATATAAATGCAGTAAATGCCAATCGGTGTTTGAATCCCTTCCACCTTGCCAAACACAAGGAAGGAGGGGGCTCTTCGGGGTAAAAACATTATAACATCTGAAAGGCGAGGGAAGCATATCCACTGGTTGCACCCCACGCTAAAGAACTGCTTGCACCTATTGGGAAAGTTTATGCGGTACTGCAACATCTCAACATATTCACTAGTCGTGTGTTGACATTGTGAAAGTCGCTTGCCCTTTGAGTGAAATTAGATGCATCTTGGTTGAGGGACAAGAGCGAGGTCAGCGCAGGAGGGAACACAACAAGCTCAGACGTCTTGTGAGATCTTGACACGGTCGCATCAACACCTCCACAAAAAAAAACAACAACCCACAAATATCCAACAACTCTTTGGTTACGACTGAACCCATTTGCTCTTTAATTTGAAAATGTATGAAAGCCCGAGTCATGTGTATTGACCTTGCGCGGGGAGGTTTTAAGTTTTCACTTTATTTGAACGAGAAATCCAATTTCCTTTTCGGGTTTGCTCAAGCGAATATACTGTATCTGTTTTTGTGTTTGAGTTTACGCTGTATTTGCATATTGTTGTTAAATATTTTGTTCGCTATGAAATAAAAAAAAAAAAGAAAACAAAAACAAGATCTTACAGAAGTGATGAATGGCTGGCTTGACATTTTCCTTCATTGCTTTTTTCATATGGTTTCGACCTACAATATTTTGTGGTTATTCCTCTACCAGTGTACTGCTACAAGAAAGATAAAGAAATTCTTTTTTTTTTGTTTGCATTTTTCGTCAGATTATTGTCTACTTAGAAGTACTATACTATATTTTGGACTTTACTGATGCATTTTCATTAGATCCTACATGTGTTCTGACTTGGGCCTAGTACACACACACTGTAACCATTTTTCAAATCCCATTTTTTTTTTTTTTAAATCAGTAAAAGAATCCTACTCATAAAGATAAAAGATCACACTGTAAACAGTTTTGTTTGTATCTTGTGTGTATTGTGCTCTGCTGATCTCAACACAGAACACAACATACTGTACAAAAAGAGTGTGATCTTGAAATCTCACCCGATCGATATGTGATCTCACAAAACCGAAAAACGCTTCCAGATGGGGGGATTTTTGCCAAGTGTTCCCGAAGGTTGCAGGAGCTGGGAGACTTGTTAAATGGTGATGTGCTTAAAAACCTGCTATGGAAAATAGTTCTTGCTGTCTGGGGAGTACACTTTTGTACAGAAAATACATTGGGTAAGATAAGTTGGTTTTTATTTACAATATTTTCCTTGTTGGAGAGTCAGAGTGCTTCTTGATTGGCAAGATTCTGTTTCACTTCTCAATTCTTGGCGTCATCCCTCGGGATACATCGGTTTCCCCCTCATTCATGAAGAATTTTGGTCACAACTAGTAAACGGTTTCAATATTTAAGATTGTCGGCCCCAACCAGTTTCGGATCATAAAATGGAGACAAATCCGCTTAACAATCCTATAGCATAATTTTATAAGACCCAAGGTTGTCGGTTGACCTCTTCAGTCAGGAAGGGGCAGAATATCTCGATTGGCTTTATGTGCACTGATAAACATTTCATAAGGTTTTTACTGTAAGTTACTGGCAATAACTTACCACTACAAATTTTAATACATGACAACATACGGTGACCACACGAACACGGGCTGGGGGCAATGACTGCCAGTTGCAGACCTGGCTGTTGTAGCAACCCGGGGGTTGGGGGGGTGGTGGGTTGCAAATCCTGAACACGATCGCTCGGTTTTCCCGTGGCAGGCAGTTGATTTTTAAAGTGTGAGGGTTAATTGCCTGGAAGTTGCACATCAGGTGGATTGCCTGGCATGTGGGTGGTGGGGGGAGGCAACTCAGGCAGAGCATCAGCCTAAGACCATGTTATTGTGTGTGTTAATTTTTGTACTCCCTTTTCATTAAGATCTTCAAATGATACAATATTGTGACAATGATGAATCTCAATTGTTGAGCAATAGCAGTGGCATATCAACTCTGTACAGTAGACTTGGTATTGAAAATAGAACCTCATAGTACAGCAGTGTCAAGCCCGCCCAAATAATACAAGCACAGTTGCAAAATGGTATGAATGGTCAGTGGCGTACTATTTGCTTTGATATAAACACAGCGCTTCTGTGTAACTTCATTCCCATAATGTATTGTCTCGGCTCCAGGCAGCTCTTGTTTCCGAGTCGGTGAGGTCTTCCCGTCCGGTCAGTTATGTCGCCGTTCAGGAGTCGAACGGACCCAGCGGGAGTCTGAACAAAGGCCCGCCATCATATTTAATACAGCCCTTCTCCTATATGAAAAGAGGCATTTGGAAAACCGCAGGGAGCTATGATAACGACGGGTACGACTGATTTTTCTCCCTCGCCGCTCAGTGTCTGTTATGTCTGCTCTGTTGCTAATGGCTGTCCCCGACACCTCCGTTCAGTCAGCCAAATGTCACATCGCAGAAACTGAAATATCAACTTGGCACTCAATATAGTGGAAGAAGGATGTGGGAGGCGCTGCTGTCTTGTCCTCAGGGAAGCTATGTGCGTCTAATTATCACCATGGCAACATGCTGAGAAAGAGGCCCTTGAATAAATTATTCCACAATTTTGTCTGTTTACCTTAAAATCCCCCAAACTCTTTCATTGTCTAAATATAGAACAGTGACAACGAACCACGGTGTTGCAGGATCCTCAGGTGTGCCGTGGGCATTGTCGGATCTGCGGGGCTGCAGCTGGTACCCCCCGCCAAACCCCCCAAGTTGGCACCCCTACCGCAGGTAATCAATCTTTGAGAAAATAATTTACTAAAACCAAAATTAGATTATAAATGTTAGTGATACTTACTCCATAGTTTGTTGTATGATTTAATCACTGATTTAGAATTCACTCCCACGCCAAACCCCCCTTTAAAGAAAAAAATGGCCATAAACAGGATAGTCTCTTAACATAAAGGCATAAAATATCATTGCTTAAATTCAGAAAACTGCCATCAATATTAACCAGAATTTATATGAATCCATCCATCTATCTTTCTATTTTTTTTTTTTTAATGTATTGGAAATTGTTTAACCAGGAAGCCTCGGTGAATTAATATAATTATTATTATAAGAGTGTCCAGGACAACAAATAGTTCTGGAACATTAACAATATGCAAACCAACTTGAACACTACAAAATTATAATATCGCGTGAAATCTCAAAAGCTCAGCCATCAAAGTACTAACAAATTGTTGCATCATCCACTCCATTCAATTACTTGTTAAAACATTTAAAGATACGTAACACCTTGGACCCAATTTTTCCTCAAACTCCATGTGACACTATTTTAAAGGGTATGAAAGAGCCTGTTTCGATTGGACATGGCTGTGATCACGCCCCGACCAGTTCAGACGTCCCACGTTTAAAACCCATTCATGGGCAGGGTGGCAATTTTTTGCCTTATTGAGATAAAAGTCTCCGAACAGGCCCCAATCAAGGAAATACTTCTTTTTCGTTCATGATTAAGTTAAGGGCAAAAAAGATGTACCCTCTCTCGGGCAGCATCCCAAAACTGGGACGGGTATATTATCAGTTCTGTGAAGTGGCACATACTCGAGATGTGTTTATTAATGAATTCTTCTTCTAGAACAACACTTACGCATTAATAATGCTGATTGATTAGCATTTTGAAGACAAATTTGGTTGCATACTGACGTTTTTCCCTTTCTTCTCTTGGAAAACGTTCCATGTGTATTTGAGGCAGCCATGTTGGGTCAGGAAGGAAAGGGAAATAACTCTGTGCTAGCTTTAACCGATGAGTTATCCTATCGTGATACTAAATTATGGCTTCAGATTAAAACACTTCAATATTTCGATATACTGAAGGATATATTGCGTAGAAATCATGGTGTCCCAAAAATGGGACGCTGCCCACGAATGGAATATGATTAAATGTGTTTGAGGTACGCCGATCCATGAAATTACCAACACCGCCCACATCCTCACAGAGTTGGAGACCAAGCACAATGCTGGATTAGCACTAGTCGCAAAAATAGAGACCATATTGTTTAAACACAACAGTACTCTGCCTAATCTTGTTACTGACATCTACTTGAAAAAAATAAAGCAATAAACGAACAGCACACGGCGGATAAAGAGAGAGGTTATCACGCGGGTTCTGTTTTGTCTGTCTCACAAGTCCCAGTCAGTTCGGTTAAATCTACTTTCACAGACATAAATGAAAGATGACTGCTCCGAGTTTTATTGCCTGGAAATACACTTGCCTGCATAGCAACCGGACAAAGAATAAGCACAGCAGGGGGAAAAGCTACTATGACTCGCAATCACAACCTGCGTAAAAGCACATTTTTCAATTGTGAACAATGCAAATAGAGATACTGAAACTACTTGTATTTTAATTGTATTTTGTTTGACTGTGAACCAGTCAACCTCTCGATGACTGCAGTACGTGGACTGATCAATACTGAGGGAATACAATAATAAAATCCAAGCAGTTATTGACTGCAACCCCCGTGAGCTATCAAAGAGTTGATGTGATGATCCAATGTGCTCTAACCTTTCATTAAGCACACGTTGAGGACGGAGACATTAACAGACGTGTAAAAGTCGTCGCTGGTACCCTCTAGCTGGACATTAATTGGAGAGAATAATGGAAAATTATGGCAGCATGTCAGTTCCAATTGCTATCTCAAAAACACGTGTCACAAACAGATTGTCAAGCAGGTGCACTCAATTTAAAGAGGTCCAGTTTATGGAGATTTTATATCGTAGGGTAAATTTCATTTTGTCAAATATTTTGTCATGGCGGCACACTGAAGGAGTGGTTAGCATGTCTGGCTCACAGTCAGGAGACACGGGTCCTTTTTAGGAACTTCTTTGTGCGGATTTGCCATGTTCTTTTGTTCTTGTGTGGGTTTTCTGCAGGTTCTCTTCTGTTCTCTGGGGTCAGGTGGCGGGGGCAGCAGCTTAAGCGGGGAAGCCCAGACTTCCCTCTACCTAGCTACTTTGTCCTGCTCTTTCGGGGGATCATGCGCTGTTCCCAGGTCAGCCAGTAGAGAGTCTCTCCTGCAGGTATCCTAACTCGGTAGATGGGTGAGCCACCCCATGTGGGCGCCCTTTCGATGCAGAAGAGTTGTGGGTTTTCTATGAGCCCCTCCTGGATGACTATCCCTCAAAGGAAGCCTCGAAACAGTGCAGATGAAACTCATTTTGGTTGCTCATATCCATGTTCTTATTTTTTTTTTGTAGACGACACACAGTTCTTGACCGTAGGTGACGGTAGGAATGTGGAAAAAGCGGTTAATTGAGAGCTTCGTCTCCTGGCCCAACTCCTTCTTCATAAAAACAGAGATGAACAAGGAATATTTTTTATAGCTGAGTGTAATGTGGTGAAAGTCGTTGTAGTTGATAAATCGATGACATTATTGTTAATTATTACTGTTTTATGTAAATATATTTGTGAAGACAGGTATTGAAACAAATGACAACAAATGATTAGAAATGCAATTTAGCATTAAGGGAAATGTGACTTTGAGTCCTGAACATGTTTCTTTACAACAAACCTGCCGGTTACAACTGTTCCGTAGGACTTTAGACTTATCAGACCACAATGTGACGTCTCTTCATGGGCTACATCTACATGAGTACAAAAACGAGCTGGGTTAGCCTCAATCACATCTGCTATTCCAGTTGCCACTCGTTTTTAAAGAGCCATATCAGAAGTAGCTCGGGACTACATGGTGGCAAGGAACGAGGGGAGTGGCGCAACGCCAACTTTGCTGCCAAAATGTCTAATAATGCAGACAACTGTGAGCTACAAAGGATTGTGTTCCTCATCTAAGTTGTTTACGACATCATTGTAGGAGAGAGAAATAATGTCGTGGGAGAGTGAGTTTAAAAAAATGCAGTATGATTACATCTGCAAATGAACCCTATTCTGTTGATTATTTCAATTTAAATACATTTTGTTCTGCATTGTTAAATGTTTATCAAATCAAAAGACTAGAGAGGTTGTTACATTCACAGATGAATCAAATCTATTGACTGGCTCAATGAACGATGGAACTGGGACTGAATGGCAGTTATGAGCTATTCTTTTTCTTTCAATTTATTCTTTTTTTATTGCTGTGTGTTTCACACAGATGCAAACACGAGCCACTGAGTAAGATGAAGGACAGGCACATGAAGAGGAACAGGCACGCTATGTGAATCCTGCTGCACGTTGAGGACTTTAACTGCAACGTGATATCTGCTTTCATGTCACCTGAAGTCACTTTTGAGCGGAAAAAAAACCCCATTAAAAAGAGTTGAAACGTCTCCAGATTTAGAAAGAACACTACTGTGTTGCCTTGTTTGCCAGACATTTCACTGCTCCACGAACCGTCAGCAGCAGATAGGCAGATCAAAAGGAATTTGTAAAGTGGCAAAACATCACACCATACAGAGAGGACATAATACTGAGGCCACCAAACCATACACCTTCAAGCCTATAAGGTCCATCTATAAAGGTAACAAACAGAATCAGTGACTAAGGGCACCACTTCCCCAATATGGATTTTACACAAGATCGTACTTCCCTCGGATGAGACAATAGATAGTGAATGAGAATTTCCTGAAAGTCATCTGGAAGTCTTTCTCCATACCCTGGTGGCATGACATAGTCTTTTCCTCAGAAACCACCAAATTGGCATTATGCCTGGCCTGGCCTGACACATCAGCAGCCACCATAGAAGTACAGCCTGAAAAGGCCAGAAAGGACTCCTTCTGCAGATTGTCAGCATCTTTCACCGCTGGTGACCACAAATGAAACAACGGGCAGCCATCACCGTACAGCCACAGCTCCGCTCTGCTGCCTCAACAATGGAGGCATGGTGCATGGGCCACTCTGACTCAGTGTCCCCTACCTCCATTGGCACTTGGTTAAAATTCTAAGGGA
Source organism: Syngnathoides biaculeatus (assembly GCF_019802595.1). Lineage (NCBI taxonomy): Eukaryota > Metazoa > Chordata > Actinopteri > Syngnathiformes > Syngnathidae > Syngnathoides > Syngnathoides biaculeatus. The sequence continues at coordinate 23,727,938 of NC_084650.1, read as the reverse complement.
GGTGGGAGCTGAAACGCCTTCTGACAAGAGACTCTGCTAGATGGCAGACCTGGCTGCGTACATGTCTGCCAGGTCTGACTGGCATCCTCCCTGACCACGCGAGCCAACATAGCACCATATTGTGATCAGTTGGCAGCTTCCACCCTGTCTTTGTCGGAGTATCTTAGACATGCAGCTGCAAGTCCAATGAAATTACCACAAAGTCAGGCATCCAACTCCGGATGAGGGTGTCTTTGTCCTAACGCCCTCATATTTAAACATAGCGTTTCCTATGGACAATTTGTGATGGGCCCAGTCCAGTATCAAAGCACTGTGGTCAGGGTTGCCATTCTTCTCAATCAAGTCCCTCTAGGTCTCTCTCTCTTTGCCCAGTGTGTCCACAGCATGATTGCTCTTCAGTTTCCCCTCCAGGGATTCCAAAAATATCAAATGTACTGTACACGAGGACAGTGCACTGCATGTTTGTGTTAGGCATTCGTCAAAGCTGAAAGAGCACTGCGTGATCATAAGAGTAAGTAGAACGTGGCTCCTTGCCACATAGAAGTTTGTTTTATCCTGACCCCTATCAGAGGCTTTGTCCATGGGAAGACCCACTCCATACTAATTATGGTCAAGTTGTTTGTTGTAGAACAGCTCCTTCTCTTGTTTACTAATGAAGACCATGTGTGTTGCTGCCGCAGCCTTGATTAGAATGGATCGTGTGACCTCTACTCGCCCCCGTAGGCATCCATAAAGAGAGACCTTAAATGCTCATCTGTTCCACCTATCAGACAGTGTCAACTTTGCCTCCATCTTTTCCAGTGTGGTTTGTTTGCATGCTGTAGCTCACGATGCCTGCTGAGATCCATCTGTGTTCACTAGATGGCAGGCAGCGAGGCAGCGTCGTGTTGAGTGAAGAAAAGAGGACTGGGCCTCTTTCAAGTGCCGGGACACCTGAGGGGGAGACTGCAACCTCTAAGGTCCTTCAGTCCATGCACTATTGTTTTGTTCACCTAATTAAGAAGCACTGCTCAGGCTGATTGGTTTCCAGTGTGTAATTATTAAACCTTCCGTTGAGTGGGCTTTCCATCTGAGTGCCAGCCTGTCTGCCCCTCAACTAAGAGGAAATGAAGAAGCACTTGACAATATAGAATGCCAAGGTCACAAGCCTCGATTCTCCCAGATAAACCTGATTGCTCTAAACAAGGGGAGAAGTTGGGAGGAGGGTGGGGGTCCTCTGTTTTGAGGCCTCTTTAGGTTTAGTGTATATTACAGTACTTTCTAGACGCATCTTAATTTGCCCGCTATTCTGCTCTTCAAAGTTGGTTACACTATGCCAGGGGTCACTAACCTTTTTGGAATTGAGCGCTACTTCACGCACTGCACGCTGATCACTGCAAAGGGCTCACGGTTTGATACACACTTCTGAAATAAACTGACTTAAACCACCTTTAATGGTATTATTATATGTTGCTAATTAATGGTATTCATTAGTTATTAAAGATCAAGTGTCATCCTATAAACATTCTAAAATAGATATTGTAATGAAAAATACAAAAACATTATTCACTCCAATGTCTATACCCAAAAATAAATGTGAGCGGAGAACGCGTCATCCATGCGCAAAATTGCGGAACTGTCATTTTGCGACATCCAAGTGGTCGCCATATTGGCTGCATTTACTGTCCGGGACGTCACCCGGGCATTCGCCAATGAAAACACGTGGTGCACTTTACTATGGGAGACGAACACGCCCTTTCTGACACGGAAAAGGACAACACCACACAACCGGGTTAAGTTACCGGAGCAATATTACACTATTGTTTCGAGCCATATTCAGATGATATGCGATCACGGCCAAACCGCCTCCCATCCTATCCACTTCCGCAGCTGAGATGAGCCATCGCGGCTCTTCGTAACCGGCCGGTGTGGCTCATTTTCGGCGCTGTGGTGGCTTATAATGGAGCCGAGCCGTGCTGCTTTAGGGGGTTGTTCATAGCCGCTGCAGTCCGAGATGAACAACACCGTCGTGCCGGGGCGCTTTACTGCGTTGTCGTCGCACGCGGCTGAGTGAGGCATTGTCACCTCCGTTCTTCAGTGCCGCCACCGTCCGCAAGCCTGATGGCAGCCTTCGCCAAACCCGTGACCGGTGAACGCGGCGCCTCAGCTGGTGTAGCTCATTTTTGGCGCCGTGGTGGCTTATAATGGAGCCAAGCCGTGCTGCTTTAGGGGTTGTTCATTGCCGCTACAGTACAGGATGAACAATACCATCGAGCCGGGGCGCTTTACGACGTTGTCGTCGCATGCAGCTGAGTGCGGCATTGTGGCAGCATTCTTCAGAACCGCCGCCGTCCGCGAGCCCGAAGCGCAGCCTTCGCTGGCGAAGCGACACAGCAGCCCGACACCGTCCGATGCGCACATCGACACATTTCGTCCGCGGATCTTTTGTTACGCTATGAGAGACTGATTACGTGGTCCGCCCCAAACTATTATATTTTTTTAGTAGCTGTATACACACCTACCTGTCATTTGGAACCCACGAAGCTCTTGTCCTCTGCAATCTTGTTCTGTGCAATCCATTTTTCAGGACGAACCGGGTCTCTTGCAAACTTATGAAGGGTAAATCCATCCTCCCGAGTGCAACGAGCAGGCATTTTGGCTAACACGAAGGAACAACGAGCTACCTTCCCGGAGGTAAAACTAATGGAAACAAACAAGTCCACTTGAGGGCGGTGCTGTCCTTTACGTCACTTCCTGCTTCTTCTTGAAAACAAATCCCTCGAGAGGATTTTCATGGCGGGAGTTACAAAAAGCTGTATATGACAAAATCCTATTTTGTGGTGGAAAAAACGCATGAGTCCATATCGGCTGCGTTTTTTTCATTAATAACTTACTAAAAATCATGCATTTCGTGACAGTGGCATTTTAATCACGTTAATGATTTTTCAGTTTTGAGGACACTTAATTTCTACAAAACGCTTTTACAACAATCCTAGAAAATGACAATGTCCTACATTGTTGTAGTATATTCGACACAGGCCTGCAGGCTCCTCATGTTCCTTGGGGGCTCCCTGGTGCTGGCTGTCACCACTATAACGTGGTTCCACTACCATATGAAGAGTGTGCTGTACCACCCAAACACTTATTTTAGTGTTTTGTGAGTTCATCAATTAGCAGAGGGTTCCCAATCCTCACCCTCCCTTTGTGACAGCAATACTAGTCAGAAGGATAGTTTTTTAGCTCCCACTGAGGCAATGATCAGTGACTTGAAGCTATGTTGAAACCGGCCACAAAGTTAATGGTCACCTCTGCAACTTGACATCGTATTTTGCAGTGTTGGCCAAAATTTGTAGGTACCTGTGGTGGTGTGAAATAGCGTGCAACAAACATTCCCATATAGTACTTGAACTGAGGAAATCAGAGAAGTTAGAAAGTTGAATATGGATGTACTGATTTTATGTTCTTTAACAATAATGTGTATATGACCATGAGCCGGTCGTGTTTCTTGCTTGTGTCATAACATTCTGATCCCATGGTTTGAGTTTGGTGACGAATGTTTAAGTCCGAAATTCATTTTAGGCCATTTTCAGCCTGCCCAAATTTTTAAATTTGGTGCATCATTGATCTCAGTATAAAGGTGCTATCATTCATACTATTAAATAGCTTAGCATGTAAGACTGTTGCTGAACACAAGAGCAGCATGTGAGCAGTCAGGTGATCTATAATCAGGAGTCTATGTGTCATATTTCAGTTGTTTCAGTCAGTTGATAGGTTTCCAATTACCCGTCATGCCTTGTAACGGCCGCCATCTTGTGTGTCATAGAGGTCCGTGGAACACAGGTGATAGGTGAAGCGTGATGTTTTTTTTCCCCCATTGTTATTTATCTTACTGGTCTAAGAGTTATGACCTCGTAGAAAAAGGGAATCCTGGGACTGTGGTGACATCATCTGAAATCTATCCAAAGCATCCTGTCTGCCCCAGTTCTTGCTCTTTATGTACATTTCCTGTAAAAGTCATTTTTAAAATTAGTTTATAACTTGAGTTTTGCATGACATAATGAGAGATATACCAGTCATAATCTTTAATATTATTCCATAAATTGATTTGTACAGATAAAAGCCCCTAACAGAAACTTCCTTACACCTGAGCGAATAAATGCCCCATCTGTGGAAATCCAGCAAACCAAAATGCACTCAGAATGATCACGTTCTCACAATATTAGTGCTTTAACAGTGGTGACAGGTGAAATATTTGCTTTATAACAGCAAAAATACTTAAGTAATAATTTCTTCAACTGTACTAAATGGCTCCTGTCATTTTTCCTTCCACTTGACATTTATACTATGGCCATGTATGTCTTGTAAAAGCATCTAATTGAAGTTGTCAAAGTCTCAGTGTCTCCAATCCCCACACAGGAACACTGTTGGTGCCGTTTGATCGTTCCGGTATTCATAAAGCTTCCAGGAGCAGGATATCTTTTAGGTGAATGGCTGCCACGAGCGGCATCAAGAATATCACCGCTTAGAGGGAGAAGCAAAGTTTGACTGCATTGCAAAGGAACAGCGAATAAAGGCATGCTTAAATTACAGCTCGGGAGAAGAGGGGGGGAAAGGGAAAGAAACGCATTCTGGAAGAATGAACACGACACATTATAAAGGATTAGTAAAGAGCAACATAAGAAAAACCATTGTACTCCAAGGAAAATGATCAATTCATTGAAGATGAATTGACTTTAATCTTCAAAGGCCTTGCACATTTCATTTTCCCTTTCAAGTGCTCCATATTAGTTTCTTATATCCTTAGTGAGCAAATCAGTCCCCAAAATATGTTGAAAGAGGTCAGACTAGAGAAACAAGCAGCGCAATCACAATAAATAAGACTAATTAAGTGTTGTTTTGATGAAACTGTCATCGCAAGAATGTTGCACAATGATGCAATGATTCACAGCCGTGCTTCAAACAGGAAAAAATAAAATAAAAAACAAACTCAAGCATACTCTATCATTCATTCAGGGCTCTTATGTGATTACCCCTGAAGAAAGAAAGCGTGATGAAATCCGTAAATGAATTTCAAAAAGCAAATTGCTCTCCATAAGCGTTTGGACCGAGCACTCAGCAGATGCTTCCCCTTCAACGCGCTGCTCGGTGATGATGTCATCGGAGGTCATCAGCGGCGATGGTGCGAATGAGCTTGAAAACGAGGTGAAAATGTGGACAGTTTCAAGCGCTGCCTCCACATGCCGAGAGACGTGTGGGGTCTCGTGATTAGTCCCGCCAGATGCTAAATGAGACCACATGAGACGGGAAAGTGCGACGGTGTTAAGTGGAAAAAGTGTCCAAAACAATCATGCATCGGCTCTCATTGGCTACATCTGACATAAATGCCACTACTTGTGAAAAGTGCAGGGGATTAACGGAAATCTATGGGAAAACTTTAACATTATAAATGTAGAAGTATGAAAGAAAAAGAAAACCGATTCCTTCGGGAACAAAGTAGAAAATCACAGAGAAACATGAACCCGGTGTTGCAAAACATTTGCGGATGAATACTGTCGGACCTCATCCCCTGTTGCGAGAAGCGTTAAGAGGAAAGATGACTCGAAGAATGAATATGCCTTAGAGAGCAGACAGACTCGGACGGCCAAAATGAAATGGATTATGTGGAGAAGTTGCTGCTTAATTTCGTGAATTAAAAGCAAATACTAGTGAGCGATACAATCAATGAAATGTTAATTTGTGAAAAGGCGACCTAAGGCAAAAAGAAATCCAATTTATTATCTAGAGAGGAAATGTTCAAGGCTAGTCGTGGCTGGTTTGCTCAATTCAAGAAGTGAACGGGAATTTGCAATGTAACATAACATAAAGGTGCAGCAGAAAAATAGAATTTATTGAGGGTAATGGACTGATAGTTCATTTATTCCAGTACTCATACATTATAGGTTCATCAAACAGTACCGCCTAGTTCCTACATTAAAATAACCTTTTAATTTGTTTATTGTTCTTTACATAATAATTTAGTTTTTGTAGATTTGGGTTTTTCACATATTGTAAACTTTAATCTGTATTTTCATTGCGATGTATGTGTGTGCAATTGTTACATTTCATGATCAGTTGCTGTGTTGTTATACTGTAATAGACAGTGAATCAACTGTAATATTAAAAGTGACCAGCAGGGGAGGACTACTTTAACTACTACTCGAGGCAGTGAGCACACAAAGTGCATCCAGGGACCCCTAGTAAATTGGAGTTTTTTTTTTTTTTTTTTGCAATACAGTAATACACTGCATGATTGTAAAAATAGATTACTAGGAAAATGATTTGCTGTATCAGAATGCCTTAGTTAAAACACAATATAAGCTTGCTCTTTTCCTTTTGGCTTGTCCTGTTAGGGGCAATCTCCAATAATATTCAATATATTTTCTTTTGTAGTATTAGAGCAAATATATTTATTCAATGGCATGGTGGATCTCCTGGTAAAGCATTGGCCTCACAGTTCTGAGAACTGGGTTCAATCCCAGCCCACGCCTGTGTGGAGTTTGCATGTTCTCCCCGCGCCTGCATGGTTTTCTCCCGGGCGCTCCGGTTTCCTTCCACATCCCAAAAACATGCAACATCAATTGGACACTCTAAATTGCCCATAGGTGTGATTGTGAGTGCAGCTGTTTGTCTCGATGTGCCCTGCAATTGGCTGGTGATCAGTTTAGGGTGTACTCCACCACCTGGCTGTTGACAGCTGGGATAGGGTGCAGCACTCCAGACGACCCTCGTGAGGATAAGCGGCAAAGAAAATGGATGGATGGATGGATATTTATTCAAATAGTCAGCCAAAACTGTTGGAATGCAAAGTAATTCATCATTCCGTTCATACTGTGGTGCATATTTTTGCTTGCATATTCAGGACAAAAGTGCTGTTTTTATTTTAATTCTTCATTTACAAAAATGCCATTCAAACAACAACTTTTTCTGCGTGTTTGATATTGTTGAGTAAAAGCAGTTATTTGTTACTTGTAGGGACTGCATGGGTGGCAACAAATGGGAAATTCAATGCCTGTACAGTATTTGGTGGGTAATAGCCCATCAGCAACATATTGAAAAGAAAGGGAACAACAAACTATTTCAGTTTTGGAGTGGTGAACTTAGGTCCAGATTTTGAATTATGACCTATGAACTAAAGTAGTTAATTTCTGGAACGATAAACTGAACTTTACACCAAAAATGCTCCCACCACCCATATTCCACATCGCGATATCGCTGTTGAAATCTTCTGACCCTTTGCCACCTGGATTGCGCTCAACAAGTGGCCGGTGCGCTAATGAATGAGTTACTCGCGTTCTTCAATCCTCAAAGTTTGACCCGAGATTTTACTTGAGACTTTGCGAGCAGTAGGAGAGCAACATCCCTTGGAGCAGACTGCCACTTTTTTTTGTCTCATGTTGGGAAATGGATGACGGCAAGAAGTGAGCGACGCAAAGTCTGTTTGACAGGTTCATGTCATGATGAATAGAGGGTGGGGGGGACGGGACAACAGGTGGACAGCATAGTTTGATGTCTGCTTTCCCTCTTTTTATCACAGTATGAGTTCCTTGCACATCAAGCTTGCTGTGCTCCAAAGAATGGACAACACAAAATATTTCTTGCATTTCAGCTCATCCTTGCTCTGCCTGTCCCTTTTTCTTGTCCTTGGTGTGGGTGCACACTCAATACAACTGTTCCATTTCATCAGGTTTTTATCCCATTAAAAGAAATCAAAACAGGATTTCGGCTCCCATTCTCCAGGAGACACACTGCGGTGACAGCAGACATTTTTTCCCCCCTCCTGGAGGCTGCTGAAAAGCTCTGGATGCAATCTACTGTGCATCAGTAAAAGAAAAGACAAAGCATCCAGGTATGAAAACAACATCAAGAGCTTTAAAAAAAAAAAAACAGAAAAAGAACCCTTCTTTCCAACGTGTTTCATCCACATTTCACCAGTTTCTCTCTGAGTCGCTCCAAAAAGGTTTCTGTGATTGTAAAAGAAACATTTCCACACTAGTACTGCAAAATCACCAGTAAAGAATACACATTTTTTGGTCACTCCCGAGTGTGTATAAAGCTTTTTTTTTTTTATGAAGGCTCCCACTCAAAGCTAGCCATTACTCAATTGTGACTTCTGTGTGAGCATGTGCGTATACTTACATGCAGCTCTGACCAATTCTTGTGGTAGAACAGTGAAACTGCAGTACATGTAGAACACACCGAAGATCGTTACCAAAAGCATCACATCGAGCGTCTGTTGTCCACGGGATTTGTGGTCACTGGGACATTTTAGCGGAACATATAGCAGACTTGTGGCTTTTCGCAATCGACACTAAGTCCAATCAGACCCTTGGCCCCAATTTACATTGGCTTCCCATCCAGATGCTGTAGATTGCATCCACATTTCAAGCGAAGCGCCATCACACAACAAAGTCACCAAAGGGAACACAAATGGATTTCATTCAATCAATGGAGGATTCCTTCAGCCATTCATTTGAACTAATACTGGACTTCTGTGTACCTCCAAGTCGGAAGATGGGACTGCCATGAATGTGGAAAAAACCCGACACCACTTAATGGTACAAAACTGCCATCAATTGTCACCAAAATGTGTGCTAAAATCTCTATTTATGCTCCCCCTCGCTTCTGAAAATATCAGAATGATCATCCCAAAGTTTTTTGGCTTTGTGGACATTAAGCGCTTTCCCCACATTAAGTGACATTATAGTGAGCTGAAACTTCCTAAGCGCCTCCTGTACTTATAAAGCGATGCAACTACGCCATTTGAAGTTGTAGGGCACATCGAGTCAAACAGCCGCACTCACAATCACACCTAGGGGCAAATAAGAGTGTCCAATTAATGTTGCATGTTTTGCAAGATGCGGGAGGAAACCGGAGTGCCCGGAGAAAACCCACGTAGGTACGGTGAGAACATGCAAACTACAATGCGTATCTTGAAACGAAAATGAAAATGTGTGCTTACTACAGAAGCTCTTTGCACAAATTTTCCCATTTACACAACATCAAATATGTATTTATCTTGTAATAAAATTGTAGTTATTTCAGCTCTTGGTTGTTGGCTGTTTCCACAAATTGTAAATGCAGCAGTTGTGGAGTATGTAACTTTTGGGTGGGGTATGTCAAGCCTGTCATTCAATTTTGGAGACTTTATTTGACAAGTATTTTGAAAGTTTAGTGTCCCTTTTCCAAAGGAGTGTGGCGTGAAAGTCAGGGTGTGGGAGGTGGGGAAGCTGAGGAAGAAAAAAGAACCAGCTTGCCTGCCTCAGAGTGCTTGCTCTGCGACCACAAGAAAATGGACATCAGCCCTGGAGGTGGGTTTGTAAAAACAAGTGGCAGGGGGGTGTGGGGTGTTATCTGAGGGGGTGTGGGGGGGGGGGAACTGTTGCTGCTCGTGGGGTTCTTTTTTCACCTGGGCATTTCAGAACAAAGCGCCCACCCCACCCCCTCACTCCCCGCCTTGCCTCCATACACTCCCGGCTCCCACGACGTCCACACGAATAGCTGATTTCTCCTTCGGTTGACCAGCACTGAAGGTGGCCGATGGCAGAGGGACTGCGGCGGAGGTTCCTTGCTTGGGAAAGGCGGCTGACGTCCCAGCCGGTGAGGATTTGCAGAGGGAAAAGGAAGCAGCATCTTCGAGCTGCACCCAGCCGTAACCCATTGCAGAGTTCTGGGAAACCGCCACTTCTTCAGCACAGTACCTGTACTTGTCTAATATATATATATATATATATATATATATATATATATACATACACATTTTTTGGCACTACAAAACGCAGGTTTTATTTTACTATTTCTGTTTCTATGATATATGGATTCATGTATTAGCTAAATATATAGTTCGACCCAAGAATTTCGATTTAACATTTATATTTCAATATATATTGAACATAGTCTTATCATTTATATTTAAATGGAAGATTTATCGATATTTAGTTGATTTACATTTAAGGAATGTGTATATATATATATATATATATATATATATATATATTTATCTTTCAAAATTTCTATGTTTAAGATTGAGTTTGAGATTTAGGTTTAAGAGTATAATATTTCATATTTAATATTTGGATTTAAATAAGTTGACAAATGTTTTTCTAAATGTGCTGAAAAGTAATTTGAAAATTGACACCAGTTTTTTGAAAGTGTTTGAAGCTAAATGTCACAAAGTATATCAATTGACCAAATGTTACAGTCACTTTATAAACTGCACCCCATACGCGGCAAGACCAAGCGACCTACAAAACTGTTGACTCGCTTAGCAGCTCAAACCGATCAGAGTCCTGGCAGTTTGGCTGCATCCTGAAACGCAGTTGTCGCAATGGGCTAACACGGCTAAGGTAACGAGAGCTAACCGCTGCAAACGCCCCTCCTCTGTTCCAGTGTTCGCTCACTGGAGAATAAATTAGATCATCTACAAATAGAATTAACATCAAAACACAACTGTCCCCCTTTGTTCGGCTGGGAAAGCGCAAGTGCACATCCACTAATGACCCGCGTCAATTGGCTTTCCCAGAACCAAAACTCCCCCCTGCCACAAATTCAAATGATCACCCTATATTATCATCCATTATCTGATCTGATTTTCCACCCTTTTATTATATAAAAAATAATATTTGAACCTGTGTTTTATGTGAATATATTAGTATTGTATGCCGGTACATTTATACACGGCATCTCATCTGAGTCTCACAGTACTTTTGCAAAGTGACAAAAACATTTTATTATAAGACCAGTTTAATATAAAACAATTATTTACAATATCCATAAGTAGTCTCGAATGCCTTAGTCTTGAAATCATTAGCAATCCCTGATATAATACATCCATCCATCCATCCATTTTCCTGTTCGCTTATCTTCTCACTTGGGTCGCGGGCATGTTAGAGCCGATCCCATCTGACTCTGATCGAGCGGCAGGGTGCACTGATCGCAATTTGTAAGGCAGATACAGTATAAACAAACAGCAAGCCACAGGCACATTCACACCTACGGGCAATTTAGAGTCTTCAATTAACTGACCATGGATGTTTTTGGAATGTGGGAGGAAGTTGGAGTACCTGGACAAAGCCCACGCAAGCATGGGGAGAGCATGCAAACTCCATTTAGAACAGCCTGGATTTGATTCAGAGTCCTCATAACTGTGAGGCAGATGTGCTAATCAGTCATCCACCATGCCACCCAAAAATAAAATCCATATTGGAATCGGTATCACCTTGGAGAAGGAACAAGTTATTGTCCATCCCTAGTTGTCATGGGAATGAGAAGGATGCCATACTCATTCCTAATCAGATTTACTCGAGATATTACAGAGAACCTGTAACAGGGAGATAGATGTGCAGCAACTGCTTTCGTCTGGTCGAAAGCGACTGTGCAGAAAAAAACAACAGCAGACTTTGATTCTCACCATCCCTCATCTGAGATACAGGTATTGAATGCCATCCATATTGGTCTGCCTCAAACCAATGAACAGTGACAGGTGAGATAATCCCTCACTGGGACAAGGTGGATTTCAATTTCATTTGGATGGGAAGAAAGGGCTGTGGAAAACGACCTATTCGTTCCTCTCCGGCTACCATTTCACACAGGAGTCACACAGGAAGGCTATAGTTTCACATGAAAGGTGTGCTAACTAGCACATGTTGAAAAGAAAAATCAATCTTCATATGAGGAATTTTGTGTCATTCACATGGTAGATCAATACATAGTGTACACAACTATCATAATTCATCATGCATACGCTGCCCGGGGGGGGGGGGGGTAGTAGTTAAACAGCAGGAATCCAAACAGAGCAGGCAAGAGATAACGAATGAGGGAAAAGGACACAGAAAGGTTAGCTGGTCATGTCTTTGACTTTCTGATGTTTGCCTTACTGAGTAGACAGTTTTTCAACAGGAGGGAAGTCACCTTGGCCTGCGTGGGGACAGGTTACAGGAGGAGCGGGCCAAGCTGCGGCACCGTCTCTGACTCCCGCTGATGTGGGCCGGTCTTAAGTCGAGATGACAGGCGCAGGGAGCGGCTCGCCGGGCTCGCAAGACCACACAGCAGTTGGTCCGGGAGACGCCGGCGTAAGGACATTGTGGGGAGGAAGTTCCTTCCTAACCTACTGTCCTGCAACTTGATTTACTCGTTCTTTCCATCACATCACAGTCAAGGTCTCAAATACTGAGGGCACCTGGAGATTTGATTTGATATTGCTCTTTTTAGGGTACAAGATGCAAGGATATGTGCTCTTTTCACCATTTGGTGCTCTACGCCGCATTCCAAAGTGGAGTGTGGGAATTAGATTTTCTCTGGAAGGCTCCTCCAAGTCGAGGCAAATCACTACACCCTGACTTTCCATGGACTACTGTATTTGATTACAGACGACAGAGCTCATTGGGAAATTAAAAGACAATAACACGGACAGGCGGTTCATGTCTTACAAAGGCGTTCTGTTCCTATAGCTGCAATGTTACCTGGATGTTGCCGCAGTCGACAAAGTTGTCCGCCAGCTCTCTGTATTGCATCACCTGTCCATACTTTACACAGCCCACCACGGCAGAGTCATCAAGGAACCTCTGCAGGTGCCACAATCCAGAGTTGTCATGGAAGTTTGAGACGGACAAGGTGAAAAGAAAAGGAAACAAGACTGTCCCTTGTGGTGCCCCAACATCACTGACCACATCATCTGACAGGAGGCTCCCCAAGCTCACAATCTGGAGCCTGCCTGATAAATATTTCTTATTCTGGAGACACTAGAGGATGGAACACCATCCAAAGTAGCTTCTTTCTCAACAATTGGATAATATTGAAGGCCCTACTTCTTCACAGAAACTGATGTATCTAGCGATACATTCTTTGTGTTGTGCCGTTGTGGCTCACATGGCACGTCCCAGTCTCTACACTCTAAGCAACCCTGCACTGCATCGCTGACTTCCTGACTCCACCTCCTAGGGACCCTTCTGCTTTTGGAAGCCCTTGAATTACAGAAAAATACTGAGGGCCCTAACTTTGCAAGATTGGGTCCAATAATCCAAGAAGGGGCCAGAGTGGAGGGCTCTATGCATCACTAGAGTGTGCATATACCAAGTCTGACGTCTTAGTGTCCCTTGTTATGTAGTAGACATACTGGTGAAAAGTGACAAGTACTCAGTTCAAATTGCAGTAATCAAAATCCCCACTTATGGTGACAAAAAGCCTCAGAGTGCAGGCTGTGAAACCTGGCAACAGGTGCATGGATTGCATTACAAGCCGCTGCTTCTATTGCAGATGGTTGGATGTACACTGTTGTGATTATGACGAAAGAAAATTCTATTGGCAGATTATATGGATATATTCAATTCCCTCAGCTAACAGGTGCATGTCAGGTGTACAAAATGTATTTTACAGTATTATGTCTGTTCTAATTCACACAACTTGTAATTGTGCCTCAATTGTGAATCAAGTCGGTGTTCTCATTGTCCCGATACTTGATGGCATTGTACTGGCGTCAGTGAGTTTGTCGTATAGAAGTCAGGAATAATGATAGCTGGAATTGAAGGGTTGGACTTTCTCTTCCTCGTTTGCATTTTTATACTCTGGCTTTGCATTCTCACCACTTCGTTTGCATCCTGCGAAACTCTGGGGGGAAGGAATCCTTGCTTTGCACTCGGGCGCAGATGTGGCGAAGGTGCACATGGAACATCTGTGCCTTGCAAAAAAGTGAGAAAAAAATGAAAAAATATACGAGGAAAATGTGGAAACCTTTCCCCAGTGGTCGTGTGACAACACCTCAAAGAACAGCATCCATAAAGCAGCTTTTATTTGAAAAACCTCCATCCATCCATTTTCTGTACAACTTATCCTCACTAAGGTGGTGGGTGTGCTGGATCCCATCCCAGGTATCATCGGGCGAGAGACGGGTTACACCCTGAACTGGTTGACAGCCAGTCGCAGATGCTAACAACAACAACAAACACACAATTCAAAACACAACCGTGAAACAGAGTGTTTGTTCATTTTCAATTAAATTTTCTTTTTTTGGGGGGGAGTTAACAATTTATCACAACCTCTTCTGGGGAGACTTTCGTTTTATAATTCCTTATGTTGTCATAGTGCATGGGTCAAGGCAGATACCGTTAAAGGTCAGACTAAAGGTGGCACGTCTTTTCACTTTTTATCATTTCAGTCCACTTGTTTTCGGGCCACATGTGACAGTGAGCCACCACATCCTGCAGACGTAATGGTTTTGAAAGAATCTGACTTCTTGGCACCCACTTTGTACTGCACATGATTGACAAATATGAGATTTGAGTGGAACAGTCCAACGAAGCAAATTTTCTGACCTTGGCAGAGGTCTGCACTCTACTGGAAATACCCCACCCAATCAAATGGGTAGTTTAGTGTGAGAATCCATAACATTAAGGTTCTGGTCTTTGAAATAATGTTCTTAGAATAGCACGGTATTAAGTTTTCATATGGGTATATCATGTTTTTGCATATGCCCTTTTGCTAAGCCCTTCCTCGCTTCCTTTTCCTCATTCCTCCCCTCACTCCCAGGTCGGCATCCATCACCACGCAGGAGGCAACCTCGCGTCTGACAGCTTTGTCAATGCAAATTAACACAGTCTGTCCGAAGTGGTCTCAGCCAGGGAGAGCAGCTGCTGCAGGGCTGCCCATTGCGTGCTCAGAAAAGCCCAGAATAACTGACCTGCTGGTCGAGGGGTATCATGCAAGCCGAAAAATTCTGGGGCAAAACTCAAGTCAGGAGTAGTGCGGGGGTGGGGTGCTTCCCATAATCTAGTTCCAAAATCAAATTTTGCTAAAGTACGGCAAAACATTCTATATTTAGCAGGTACTGTATTTTTGGATGGAATATATTTTACTGTATAGCCAGAGGATAATTCTCTGGACTACAACTTTTCACGTGATTTGATTCTGTATGCATTCACGATGATTTATTTGGTGCGCACAAATGGATTCAGCGCAATGCAGTCAATGGAGAGAGATGACAGAGGAAAGGGGGCTGCACAACTAATTCACCCATATCCAGTTCTGGGGTTTGTTTCTTTGCTTAAGGGCACCTTGACAGAGCTCAGGAATTGAACTGACATCTGTTCCAGGGCAGGTCTCAAACCTGTGACACTTTGGCTCCTAACCAAGTCCTTACTGGCTGAAAGGCCAACAGCAATTTTCCTCTCCCAAGTGATTGACAACTGACCAGTCCAAGGTGTACGCCACTTCTCGCCCTCCATCAGGTGAACGGCCAGTTCACCTGATGGAGGTGGTCCAGGATCATAGCAGAATTGAAAATGAATAGGTGGATAGAGCTCATCATTATCTCTAAAATTCACATTTGCTGTGGAATTTCCAGAGTCAACTGTGGTTCACTTTGAAGTTTTTCAAATTAAAAGATAAAAATACAAATTCTCATCGCAGATAATGTCAAGCACTTAATTCCCGACTCAAACTGTCACCATCCCAAAGGTCACATTAACAATACAGGTCAAGTTTTGATGAACATTTCAACACTTGTAACTAACATTCAATGAAAATAAGATCTTTACCACTGTATCATTAATTAATTAAATAAATAACTAAATAACTAAATAAATAACTAAATAAATAAAGGTACTCACCATGTGGTACTGGTGTGTGTACTGCAAGATTTCATAGCAATGCAATACCGACAGTAGATACCAAGTAATTTCTGGGCCAATTTGGCCAATGTTAAGGATGATGCAACTCAAAATTTCTAAATCTGAATTAATTACACTTACCTATTATGCATTAGTTATAAACCAAGAAAGTATTAGTTAGTCAGGAAATGGCTATAAAATTGCTATAAAGGTTTTCGTTGGTTTGGTATAGTATTAAAAAAATGACAAACATGCAGTTTCCTTTTCAGAGTTAACACAAAAGTGTATTTATGTCCAAACTCTTGCCAGGGGTGCCTTAAAACATGTTACATAATGCTAAGGATGACTAAAATATTACTTTCACAACTATTACTTATGTGGATTACGTTATCTGCCAGACTTAAAAGGCCCCTACCAGCAAACACCGCTTCTGGGCAGAGGGTCTGGCTCCGTTGAGTCCAGTGGATCTTCTCTCCATTTTTCTCCCATTTCAATATACTGGTAATGTTTCCACAATATTCTAGTAGCTTTTCAGCTGTTGTATCATTTTTTTTTTCAGCCTGAAACCAAAGCAACAGTGTCTCTGTGCTGCTTGTGTGACTGACTGCATGGTACTGGGCAGGCGTACTGAACCTACTTGCTTGTTAACCAGCCACATGGAGCGGCAATTACGTCGTAGGCAGAGTTACCGACACGATTTAAGTTACTTCTTTGATAAAACTGCAGCCATGCAAACGGCTGCGAAAAAATGCCGTCGTTGACTGGAAAGTCAGCGGAGGAAGGCGCTAGCAATCTGTAACCATCAGCAAATTAGCCGCAGAGAAAATGGCTGAACACACAAACAATTATGTATTTAGCTAGATTCTATAATGTTAACATCTGTTTGGGGGAAAAAAACATTTTTTTGTATGTAATTGCTGTCTCATTATTGGTGCAGCCAGACCTTTCCCTGTGTCGCATTCTGTTCCATTTCCCTTTCTGCAGTTTTCACAGACACGCTTTTCCTCATTCTGATCACAGAGAAGTCAGACAAAATGCAAATACAGTTGAGCAAACTTGAACTAACCACTCTGAGTTTTAGTATTTGTTTAAAACAAATTAAAGTGCAAAATAAAAGTTTAACTGTTTACTCTTAAGCACGACACTATGAAGATGGAAATCGTTATCGATCCGCCGCGCAGTCTGGCTGACGAGAGACACTGGACTCATGCTGCAGCTTCAAACAGAGTGGCTGAAATAAGTACTTCTTTACTTTCAATATCCTGAGAAATACATTTTATGCATTCCATTTTACACGCAGTTGTATTTATTTGTCTTCTTATTTTATTTATTTATTTATGTTGCTTTTATGTATACAATGAAGCAGGAGAGACTCTCCAATTTCAATGTACAGTTCGTATGATGACGATAAATGATATTCATGCATTCATACTTAAGATGTCAACATTTTTTTCCTCACTAAACATGCTTCCAAAACTCCTTGGTGAAATGAGCCAAATAAATAACGACGCTTGGTTGAGTCACAGCGCATATCGTAAGTGCAGACCAATGTTCAGCCTTTGCTTTAGTAATGATTAATGAAACAAAGGAAACACGCTGTATTCGTAATGATCCAAAATTAAACACACATGATGACTAACAACAATACCAAAAAAAGCCTAAATATTTTAAAATGGAGCTGTCTGGGAATTGACGTCACGGGACGTATTGCACGTTTTCTGCACGAAGCTCACGTGCGCCTGAGCAGTCAGACATACTTGACTATTTTTGTAAAGAATGAGCGATACTTATACTATATTACAATTATCACCATGCCATTCGCTACTTTTTTTTTTTTCATCCATTCATGCGTGTGTATTTTTAGACTCCATAGTCGACTTCCGCTTAGAGCGGCCTGTTGACTCTTATTCACCAATCACACTACCTAAGGCAGTCACATGACCATGTCTTTCACCTTCGCGAGCCAATCAAAATGAGTCATTTTGGGTGTTTAAAAAAAAAACAAAAAACAAACATTGTGTGAATTTACAATCCTACCCCGAAAAAACATTTTTGTCACGGAGCTTTGTCTACTTGGAAAGTTGGATATTTCAGCCCACTTTAA
Organism: Syngnathoides biaculeatus; assembly: GCF_019802595.1. NCBI lineage: Eukaryota > Metazoa > Chordata > Actinopteri > Syngnathiformes > Syngnathidae > Syngnathoides > Syngnathoides biaculeatus. The sequence continues at coordinate 23,710,217 of NC_084650.1, read as the reverse complement.
AACTGAGAAAAAATTGCGGTAAGTTGTAGATCAGGGGTGCTCAATGCGTCGATTGTGAGGCAGTTTTGGTCGATCGCGACGGCGTGTCGCCAGAAAAAATAAATGACATCAATCGTAGTTTTCTAACCTTTAGCTCACTGCGCATGTGCAAACAATGACACTACAGGAAATCAGCGAGTTCCCCCCTATTTTAAGCCCTTGCTTAAGAAATCTTATCAAACATGAGTATGGATGTTGAAGTAATGAAGACTAATCCATGTCACTTTCATACGGAATGTGAGGTGGAATTATTTTTCATTATGACATTTTCGAAGTGCGTTTGCCTCATCTGTCAGTGTAGTGAAATGTGTAACGGCCTTTTCGAACTGTTCATGGAAAATACGACACCGACATTCCGACGAAAATCAAGCTCTGAATGAGAAAAGTGAAGGAACTAAAATCCCAATTGGCCGCACAGGGGTCATTTTTCACACAATATAGTTCAACAGCTAAAGCCGCCACCGAACCATTGTTACGGGTTTGTCACATCATCGTTAATAACAAGAAGTCCTTCCAAGACGGAGGGATTGTAAAAGAGGCATAGCTGACTAGTTGTTCCGATCTTTTAAAAATAAGGCGGAAATATTATCTTCAATAAAATTTCTGCAACTGTAAAGGCGCTGTGAAGCCATGGCTGACGTGCAAGGACATTTTCTCACTGCACGAATCCACTGACGTGAGTGACACAGTCCAGGTGTGCTTTTTCATTTGTATGGTTTTTAGTGATCAACAACGTGAACTCAGATAGTTACAAAAAAAATGTCTACAGTTATTTATGTTGTGTTGTGCAATATTGGGTTAGGGTTAGGGATATGCAAGGCACACAAACTTACATTTACACATAAAGAATCCTCAATATACTTTGAAATAAATATATTTTCGGAAAAAAAAGGACGCCAGCCCCTCCCCCCCATTGAGAGAGGCTGGCTGCTTGAAAAGTAGATCTTGTGGTTAAAAAAAAAGTCTGGGCACCCCAGTTGTAGATGTTTCTTTTGTTGTGTCGCAGGTACGTGTCAATTTGCATATAGTAGTTGTTATTTTAATTTGATGTATTATTCTAAAACAAGGGTCACTAACGCGGTGCCCGCAGGCGAATGGTAGCCCGTGAGGACCATATAAGTTCTAAAAATACTATAGGCCACAAATTGTTACTATTATTTGTGCTTCTGAATATGGCTTGCTTTTGTTAATTAAAATTTTAAAATACCTGTAATGTCATTTACTACAATAAATTAAAACAAAGATATTTTATGTACATGTAATGAACTGAGTCTAAAATTTGCCACAAACGGGTCACGTAGCCCTTCATACGATCACGAAGTAGCCCTCAGCCTCAAAAAGGTTGCTGAGCCCTGTTCTAAAATAACAGTTTAATGAGTGATGCACATGCATTTACATTCATATGGTGTCAATACAAAATACACTCTTCCAAACAGAACAAATGTTATCACAATGTATTTGGCATGCAGTACAGCCTTCAGACTTCCACCCAATGAGACTCTGCAGTATTAACTGTTGATTGGAGGTAAATGCAACAAGGACACAGACACTAACTCCCCCATTTCTAACGGATAATACAAAAGCCCCCGTCAACAATACCCGTGCAACTCCTAAAGGGACAATTCAGTCCTTATCCATGAAGCGCTCATTCTTGCGTCCTCGCATCGACTTCTCACAAGTTGCTCACGCCGTTGTAATATCTCAGTCACGACTCGCTCAGCTCGTGTTAAACACTCATCTTCGTCCATTCTTCCACATGAACGGTGTTACCTTACGTGAGACAGTGAATTCAGGAGAAAATCAATATGATAAACTGCGACTTGTTTTGTCCTGAAATTGTTTCGGTTTGGAAATCAATATGGGACCCAGAGCTATTCATCACTGTATAAGAAATGTGGACACCCCTGGGAAAATATTAGGACCTCCGTATGTGGTGCTTGGGAAAAATGCAGTGGGTGTGGGCAGCGAGGAATAAAGACAAAGTAAATAAATACAAATGACTCGGGGAAGAGGATTTTACAGTTTTTGCAGCCTATCCCATCCTGATAGTCTCAAAGGGTTGACATCTTGGGCTTTATCACACTCTGACAGACACAATGAAAAATACCCTTCACAGTGTGGGGTCTTCGCGAATTAATATCGAGCAGCAGGCGTCTGTGCGAGGTCATTAGGAGGCTGCTGATGGCGTCATCGCAATAATAGCACGCAGTATGGTGGTCACGTGTGACAAATTCTGCCATGATCCTTGTGTGACCTTTACTGAGCAGCCTCTTTCTTTCCATGTGACAAAATGGAATGCCCACCTTGTAATTTCTCAACATTCTCACTCATCTTAGAATTTTCCAACCGCAGAGCTTGACAGTAAAATTATAAAGGGATGTGCCCTAGGTAACAAATGTCATTCGAACAAAAATGGGTTTTAACAGTATGCAGGCAAGTCAAAATATTTTGCTCTTTTTTTAAGTCACAGAATATTAAATAAAACATCATAGACTATATTATTCTCCATGTATGTATTGCTGTTCGGTATACATGCGTGGGTAGTTGTGTGCATGCACGTGTGTGTGCGTGTTCATGTGTGTGTGTTTAAAAAAAAAAAAAGCAGTTGCTTGAAGGTTTACAATTTCTGTATTAATTATCCTTAACTTATCTGTGGCATTTAGCGTTAAATATCAGGATTCAGGTCTACGATCTTTCGTAGGGTGACATAATGAATGACTTGTTTGTTTCCTCCCACAGTCCCCAAAAATTCATGGTAGGTTAATTGAACACTTTAAATGGTCTAAAGGTGTGAATGTGAGCACAAATGGTTGTTTGTCTTTGCCCTGTGATTGGCTGGCGACCAGTTCAGGGTGTACCCCGCCTCCTGCCCGTTGACAGTTGGGATTGGCTCCAGCACTTGCTTGACTCTGGTGAGGATAAGCAGCTCAGAAAATGGATGGATGGATTCTTGGTAAATGAAATGAATGGTTTGGTTGAATAGTTTAGTGTCTTAATACTGTATACAACTTTTAAATCTCTTTTGTTCTCAACCAGAAGTGATAACTTGAAGAAAGTTTGCGTTGCCTCTTATTTCAGAACTGGGAAGTGAGAATCTTCTGTTTTTGTTTCCTAAAAGATATTTTGTGTGATAGTTTCACATTTCATGAGCGCGAAAGTGAGAGCAGGTGTGGAGGAACAGTTTAAAAAGTCTGTTTAAATGTGTTTCAAGCATCTTGGAGGGATAAAACTTTTGGTTTCACCTACCGTATTACAGGTTTGTCTGGAATGTACTCAATCTCAAGTGATGGGATTCACACGACCTTTATCCCCATTTAAGGAGAGGCGGGTTGCAGAAAGCAGCCCTATATGCACATCCATACAAGTCCAAATCCCTAACTTAAACAATGAGGCGGTTATCGCAAATCATTGCAGGCATATGCGGATGCAGCTCCTGTCAGCATGTGACTGAAGTACTCTACATGGACATTGATCTTTTTTTCTCCAGTGATTAGAAAACATGTTTCTCGGAATGGGACCCAGTTGTTTGTTAATGAACATTTTTGTTTCTAAATTAGATTTCTGGATAAAGACGAAGAGCAATTAAGGTAGTCTGATACACACACACACACACACACACACACACACACACACGCACGCAATACTTTTGTTGGTAAATGGGCCTGATGCTGGAGACGCAAACACAAACGATACACCTCCATCTCCGGCCATCAAATTGCACGGAACATTTGCACGTTACTGTTTATGGATGCTTTTGAAATTACACTCTGGCGGTTGATTGCTTTAGGGAAGCAATGCTAAATTGCTGGTGGTTAAAGGCTAGGGGATTTTAATTTGAAAATCATGTGAATTGAATTTTAACCATGAACAAGCCAGATGCGTATGTGATTTAAAAGCAAAGAACAACCTTATGCTGCGGTGTTATTGGCAGACCACAAATGGCTAATTTCTGTTTTGCACCAAGAGTGAAATTGTTTTACTTATCTTTAGTTTCCAATTGACAACGGCATCACTCTGTTTCCCTTTTAAATGGATATTGCCAAAACATTTTTCATTGCAGCGCTAGCACAGGGGATGAAGGTTTGCTTCCCAGTTGTCAGGGCCAGGGTTCAAATGTCAGCTGTTTTGCCAGCGATTCCAGTTTCGAAATCTGAAAATTCTCAGAAGCCCACCAAAATCCCAACATGTAAGATTAGGGTTGATTACTCACAAACAAGCATGGAGAGGATAAACACACACTCAATGATCACCTAAATAATTGGAAACTGACAAAAGTTGAAATACATAAAAAATTCCTAAAAATTATAACAATAAAAATCAGGCATGGTTTCATTTTGTTGTCAAACAGAATTATCCTAAAAATAACAAACTGCCTGTGCCATAATTAAAATGAGCTTGGATAAAAGTTAATGTAGCCTGAGTGCAATAGTTTATTGCAAAGTGTTTTGAATAAATTACAGCAATCAAATTACTTCTGTAACACTCAATGGGTCTCCATCACCAATAAATGCGTACAAGTGTTCTCACTACGTTTGTTTTTTTTAGTACACCCAAAATCACTGAGAGTCGTGACACGTCTACCGACAAGTTTTCTTTGTGCCACTCCGCATGTGTTAGTGAATAAAAATTCAATCAAAATGACAAGAATGTGCCTTTGTTGTACAATCTGCATCCAATAAAACAATAAAAGGACATCCTTTTGAAACATCTAAGTGTAGAGTACTTTAAAGTCACAAGAGGTGAGACCTGAACACATTAAGAACTTTCCACATCTGATCCTACTTGAGAAAAGGTTGGTAGAAAAAAAATGAAGTTAAGTTAATTTGTCATAAATTGGCAAAATTATCATTGTTTAATCCCTTTACTCAATTTACATTGCTTGATTACTGGTTCTGTTGCACTTTTTTTAAAAATTTTTGATTTATTTTTTTTTTTTTACTTGGCAATGACACAAGGGCAGCATATGTCTGTCCTTCTCATCTGATGTATGTAATCATCTGCACGGCGAATGTTCCCGATGCTTTCAACGACAACTCGATGGATGTAAAACCGAGGACAGTAAAAAGCATGCCCCGGAGCTCAGCAATTTATACTGAATTTTGATGACAATCAGCATTTATTTATCCATATATTGGACTTCAGGGTTTGAAATCTTGAAGAAAAAAAAACATTTGAAATGAATTACAATGAACTTTAATGAAAGTCCTTCAACTTTTAGCAATCCAAAGTCTGCATAACTGCCTGTGTGGGCGGATACAATCACCACAAGTAGCTGAAGCTGAAGTTGAGTCTCATCTTTTTTGCCAAGGCTGGATAAATATTTTCCAATGCAGGTTTAAGACACTGCGTCTACATAATTTTCCATTCAACACCATTCACTTCTAATTTTTGGCTCTGATCTAATTCTTCTGTCTGTTCCATTTTGATGGGCAACAACAAGTGAGTATATTTTGCCCTCTAAAATGGCAGGAATGCAAATAGGATGTCATTCAGCGTTTTCACTTTCACCATCAGTGTCTGGGAAAATGAGATTTATATCTGCATACTTGTTCTATACAGGACAGTATCATGATAAAAGTATAAACCTATTCACATAATCTCAATATATTCTTCAAATGCACAGATTAATTTAGCTACAAAAAGAAATCAAGGTATTAAATGTACAATCCCTCGATCAAGCCATTCAATTTAGAGCTTGTACCCATTCAGGGCACCGATAAACTGGAGCTGATACAACACATGATTTTGGGCAAGAGGCGGGGTACACACCAGACTGGTCTCCAACCAATCACAAGTCACACATTGGCAAACAATCATCAATTTAGGAATATGGAAAGAAGCTTGCGTAAAATCGAACATGGGAAGACCACAGTTGGGATTCAAGCCCAGAACCTCAGAGGTGTGAGGTAATTGTGCTAACCACTAGGTCACTAGGTGCTTCCCTGCCAGTGATTTTCACAATTAGCTCCTGCCAGACTTTGATATAACTTTAAAACATTTTTTTTAGCATTACAGTGCATGAATAAATGCATCTGTGGTAAGTGTCTCTGGTGCTGGTGCACCGACTGGTTTTTGCATCCGGTAGAAATTGTTTCACCGTCGGATTGATACATGGGATGAGGCGGAGTGATAAATAAATTAACAGCCTGTGTTTTAAGGAGCCGTCGCTGTTGTACACGAGAGATAGAAGAATAGGGTATGTGAGTGGTAGCGGAGCTGTGGCCTGAAACACATGCTGCTGTGATAAAGTCTGACAGGTGAGGAGGGCTGCAGAGGACTGGCATGGCCTGCAGTGATCAAAGTCAACAGCAAGACCTTCGCTTTCAATATTTCATAGAGCAGTACTGGATTACTACAACATGCCATCAGCCATCTGACCGGTTTGATGGATACTGACTGAAACGATGTCATCTGAATCCTGCGTGTGCTATAGATTCTCTGGTGCCACCGATAGCCAGGGAAAATGTTTTTTTCTTCTTCTTTTTCTTCAGTACATGGCAGCAAAATCAAGAGAAAACTTTTCTTTGTCCAAAATGATGCAATAAAAGCCACGATCAGTGCTTCATGGCTGAGTGAACGCTGCGCCTCGGTGTTTTATTTATTGGCTCTGTCACACCTACTGGAAGAACTGAACAAAATGCTGAGTGTGTGAATCAGAGAGAATCTGCCCGAGGCGGAGAGCAACTGAAGAAAGACAAGTATGAATTAAAAAAGATTGTCCCACGCACGATATGAAACTGCATTATTTATCGACTTGCTAAAGGAATCCTGTTTGTAAATCACCTGAAGCAGTACTTCTTGGAAGAGCCAACAATCCCAACGTAGTCTAAATCGTAATAGAATGGTTTACACAGTTTCTTACAGTATATTTTAATGAACAACTGTTAAAATACTCAATGTGTTTAACTGCAATATATGATTGTATGACTGTGTATTGCTTAGTTATTAATGGCTCCCCCATTCAGCAGTGATTTTACATCCATACCAGATGACAGTAGTCCATGCTGCTGTCATCATACAATTACCCCCATAATCTTCCCCAAAAAAAATCTTTACATTTAAATTACGAAAGCAGTATGAAGAGTTATGAAAATTCTCAACGGTCAGCTCTTTTTAGGGAGACAGCAAGGCAACTTGTCGCATATGCACTGTAATCACTCATATTACTTGACACTGATTGAGTCTTAAGTGTGCACTTGGACTGGGTGTTTTTTTTTTTTTTGTTAAATGAAAAAAGTGAGAATAACAGATCTAAAAATGAATATTTATAAAAGACTGGAATTATTGTTCTAGTCGACCCGCTGAATTTCTCATTTCTCAGTAGGAGGACCTCCGCATATGGATATGTTTTATCCATTGATGACTGGCAGAGCAAAATACATTTTCCGCGTGTGTACCGCTCAACATGATAACCTTGATAAAGTTGACATTTATTGAAAGTTAACATTTATTGTGACCAGCAGCGGCACATTAAGACTCCCATCACTCGTATTCACAACGCAAAACTAAACCCAGAAGAATATTACAAAATTTCCCTTTAGGTAAGAACGAGACAACCAGCAGTTAGTTAATTTGTGTGTGTCAGTGTGTAGGGTGGGCACAGTATAATGACGTGTAGGGAAGTTGGAAGTGTTTAATAATGTTGTCATTGCTGCAGGGAACTCTACAAAAACACGACACCCCCAAAACTCTGCTATAATGACTCCATATTTGTACCTTCACCACGTCTTGATCACCCCTTCTTTTCCTGTCCCACTCTGCTACACTCATCCTCACTTCAATTCGTTTTCCGTCCGCCATCACTTCCTAAAGCAACACTCTGTTGCCACAACTTCAGTCATTTGTTCCCTGAGCCTTCTAACATTCTGTTGTACAAGATGGCGGTTATCATAAAAAAATTAAATAGTGGGAGTAACCACCGCACTAATGCTAACGCAGCGCTAGCAGCGGCAGTTAAAAAAAAACCTACCGGTAAAAATCACAGACACTGCAGTAACTCGCTAGCGCAGCGCTAACAAGGCCGGAGCGGTAAAAGTCACTTCCTCGGCACATATATTCCATAGGTCTCACTCTTACCTTTTCCGCTCGAGTGCCCCCCGCGGCTGTTAGAAAAAATGCAGGAATTGGCTGCATCGCCACACAAACTGCAGGGTTGAAAGCGTGTGAAAAAGGTCATGGCTTATAGTCCTCAAGGCAAAGTTTTTTGTGTCACACGACCATGTGACTTCAGTTCATGTCGATTGTTCGAATCACCATTTGATTTAAGCGCGTAAATGTGCTTTTGTGCTCATTTATAGTTCCTCGTAAGCCAGGGAATGGACTGTTGTTGTATTTTTTCTTTTGAAGTTAAGGAAGCAAAAATAAGCAAGGGCAGAAGGAAGGAAGTAAAAAGAACAATAAGGTAGGTCAGAAAGGGAGAATGGAAAAAGAAAATGAGAAAAGAATCAATGAAATGAAGGGAAAGTGTCGAAAATGGGGATACCAAAGTGTTCAAATGGTTTGCACGTCTTCCTCCTGGCTCGGGAAGCAACAAAGAAAAGACAAGATGGGAGGGCACAAGGGAAGAAAGGAGTCAAGGAAAGGCCAGAGGAAAGAAAGTATGAAAACTGGGGAAAAAGTAATGGAATAAACAATCATTAAAAAATTCATAAATGTAGCTGTTCCAAGTTAGACTACATTTGCAAATTGAGTATAATTTTTGTGAGTAGAGGTGTCATGTTACAGATTTTGAAAGCAAAGGAAATCTATTCCATCCTTGTCTGTTTTGCTTCTACCTGCCTCGTTTCTTCATTTAAGGGGGACTCAGCTTCCTAATGATTGGGGAGGATTTACGCTGTGTCAGCTGTTTGGCTGAGGAAATAAACATCAGTCCAGTTCATTTTCATTTGAGCTATTGAGGCTAAATATATATTGCATTGTGAAGATCCATCCATTTTAAATTGTAGTCCTCCACGTTTAAGATCGGGGTGAGGTGGAGTCTATCCCCACAGACTTTGAGCGAGAAGGAGGGTACAATGGACTGTTGCCAACCCACTGACCGTAGGGAATAGACTGTATAGATAAACAACTATTCACATACATTCCTACAGGCAACGAAGAGACGGAATTTATGTGCATATTTTTGGAATACCGGAAGGAAGTCAGACAATGCAGAGAAAATTTGAGAAGATTCGAACCTTGAATTGTTCTGCACACATGCTAACCCACCGGTTCCTTAACTTTTTTTTGGGTCTGCCCCCTGTTTTTGGAGATGAAATTTGAGGGGTAGGGGTGGTGGGGGGTTTTGGTGGTGAAAATTTTAAAGCGGGAGGGGGGTTGAATCCTATCCCTCCTTTGAAAATCACTGTGCTAACCACTAATTGTCTACTACTAGTAGTTGACTGAACATACTCAGATCTTCCAACAAATACAAACAGAAAATCCCTACATCGCTCTCTTTAATTCAGAGAAGAGCACTGTTTTAGTCAGCTCTAAATCTTAAATAATTTACAATTACACTACAACATGTTCATCATTTAAATATGCGCCCAAAGTTGCTTCCCGCAAGTCCATATTTTGTCTTTCTTATAATGAAAATGAAAAATGTCTTTGCTATAAATGCTTTCTGTTTGGACTTATTAAGTGTTCAAACTGACTTCCAGTGGAATCGCAATGCAGTAAACGGTCAGAATGTGAGCCAAATGTCGTAGCTCATCCGTAGTCTGGGAAGTGATTGAGAGGAACAAAACTCTCAGCGGACGGCGCTCTAAGTAAGGGCGCTTCTTGGGCTCTCCTCAACGTATCACCCTCCATGCCAGTGACTTTCTACAAGCATGCAGGTTGAACTGAATGATTTCTTGCCACGCCTGAAGTGGAGTGACAGGTGGCCTGAAGGGGAGCCAATCTACCAAATCCACTTTCCGATCGTCACCATCTTCTCATGTTCGTCAGCTGTGATCAGGACACACCACAAAACAGCATGACTTATTTATCACCACACGACAAGCTATCTTCGCAATTTCACCGGACATTTCGGAGGGGTCCATATGCGTGGTGCATGACTGCAAATGGAATTGAAATAAAATGCAACCATAAGCCAACTCCGGACAGTTTTTCATGTTGGAAGCAACTGACATTGATGTTCCACTTCCGGTCGTCATGTTTAATTTACATTTGTAATACATTACGTGTCTTAAAATGTTCTTAAAACCATATCCCCTCCACCCCAGTGCTCACGATTTAGTTGTGTGTCTTTTCTTTTTTAAGGCAGCATCTTTTATTGTGAAGACATGAGATATTCTCCCTTTGAGGTCCGATACAAGCAAAGAAGTGAGAGCCTAATCTGTGTTGACATGTTGATATGCCGCTCGGAGCTGCTTCATTGGCCATGAATGGGAGAATGACTTTGACTACTCATACGATGTTTGTATTGATAGTGCTGGAAGTCGCAATGCTACACATGAGCCCTTTTATTCCGGGTTTACCATAGGAAGATGGTTTCTCACGCTCAACCGCCTTGGAAAGTAACCCAGTATTAACACGTGCATTCTTCTTGCCAATATTATACATATGAGTCCTTGAGCAACATATTCCTTCAAAGAACCACAAGCGGGCGGAACAATGGAGTCACCTCTGTCTTCTGTCGTCTGTGCTCTTAATTCGCTCGGCATTGTGAGTACAAACCTGCTCACACTGCTGTTCTATTCACAGGCAAAATAAGGGAATAAATAATGAATTAAAACCCCTGGGAGGGCTTTTAAATCTACATAATCTCAAACTGTAGCAGCTTTCTTTATTAGTAACAAGGATATTGGGGTGTGTGATGTATTTCTTGCATGACTAATTACGAATCTATGAATTATCTTGCGTCCTTTGCAATTTAACAAATAAACCCCAAGAGAGCTCATTTGAAGCAAGAAATAGGCCATATTTCTTAGTGTAGATACCACCGTGTGAGTTAAGTTCCATAGGGGATTAGTGCAACCCAATCACTCCTGTAAAAAAAAAAAAGTCCAAATCAAAGCACCACAGCCTTGTTTCCTCAAAGGTATCTCGCTTGTACGTTAGCTCAGAAAGAAAGATGACTTGGTATCAACGCCCCCCATCTGTCAACACATTTGTATATGCACCTTAATAATCACGTTACTCGTCTTTGGTATAAATACTGTATACTGTACACTCATGCCATCATTTTATACATAAAATCAAATCAAACACAAATGCAATTTCTTTGCTTGAAATATAGTTACACTGATCCACACTACCTACACTTTCATAGTGTGACATCCAACAGCTGTATCAAAAATGCTACCTTCAAATTTATCATGTTGTGTTCACTGACACTGTCAGAGATGTATCACTGTACAATGGTACATTGAGATCCAATTTTCAATTTCAATTTGTTCCCTGACCACACTCTCAACTGAAAACACTTGTACCTCAAATAATAATTTCAAAGGATGGTTCGTAGTAGTTTATGACTCCATTAGATAAGACAAGGAGGTAGATCAACTGTATAACAAACTCAGTAAGTGAGTGTGGACAGACACTACAGATTTCTTCTGGTTCAGTTTTCCTACTTTAGTAAAAATAAATCAAATCAGAGTCTTTGTTTCAGAGTGACTGTGCTGCCTTTTATCATAAATAAATCAGAATCATCTTTATTTGGCAAGTACAGCAGCTGAAACAAGTGTTACACATCACTATTTTTCTCACTAAATATACTTCTAAAGGTGTGATTGACCTGGAAACAGAAGTTGGGAACAACAGAAATAATCATACATACAAAGAAAGTAAAACAAATATGCTCAGAAATTAAGTTGTGTAAAAGTGAGAAATTACATATGGAAAAGCATTGAACACATGAAGAAAGGGAAGTGCAAAAAGACTTGGAAAGAAAGCCAAGACACCTAAAATCGGTCAATAATCAATCAGCAAACACCACCTTTGTCCGTGCAAATCGATATCAGTTGGTTCAGTCCTACTTGATGGCCTACAAAAAAGGTCTCACGGCAAGGTGGAAATCAAGACTTATCAGGATGTGGAAAAAGAGAGATCTGTCTCAAGACCATCACAAAATAATTATTGCAAAATATGAGAATGGCATTGGTTATAAGTGTATATCTAAGCTTCTGAAAATTGAGTGAGTGCAGCCGGGGTCATAATATGTAAGTAGAAAACCAATCATAGCACCATAATATTGCATGGATCAGGTGCTCCTCGCAAGATTTCTAACAGAGGAGTACAAAGAATAATCAGAAAAGATGTCCAACAGCCAAGGACCACTGATGCAGAGCTTCAAAAAGACCTAGAATTACCAGGTATTGTTGTCACAAAGAAAACCGTGAGTAATACATTCCACTGCCATCAACTGGATGCAAGCTCACCACGCATTGGTGAAAAAAAAAGCATGTCAAAGATGATTCAAAGTTTACTGACCAGTATTTGGATTAGCCAGTTACAGTCAAAACTGGGAGAATATAATTTGAAGTAAGAAGAGAGCAGCATTAAACTGCCATGCTATGCCAATCACCCGATTTGAAATCACATTAAAACTCTAAGGAAAGAACTAAAACGTAAGAAACTCATGTCTATTCTTCTGATTTTAAAAAAAAATGAATTCCATGTTATGACACTGCGATTGTAGTGTTTTAAATTCATGCATTCCGGTAAACAGTAAATTAGTGTTGTGAACCAAAAGAACAGATTTTCTCCCATTTACGCAGTGTCCCCGAACACACGTCGCACACTCGTGCAACTATGATGTAAACAAGAAACAAGAATAGGCTCATATATTGTGTGTTCTGCGGGTTTTTGTCCTGGAAATTCCACACAATACCTGGCAGTCTTGAATGAAAATGAATTTTCGTTCAAAAAACCTTCAGGCCAGATTGAGGCCATTAAACGCTGGTTATGTTCGAAATACCTGCACTACATAGAGTACAATAGGATCATGTATAATACAGTGGAACTTGCAAGTTTGACCACTGATTGGTCGTTCAATCAGACTTTGCCTCTATAATGTCTCATAAAACTTCAAATCTTTGATTTGCTGTTTTGCCTTTTTTGTCTTGTTTTGCAACATTTAATCCAAAACAAGTTTCAACAATGGTTGTTAAGAGTAGAGGAATCTTGAACAAAACAAATGAATCTTGAAGTACACCAAAGGTAAAACCAAGAAAGAGGTGAAGTAGTAGGTACACACGCACCGACAGTTGGGCCAAATTTGAATGTTTTCCCTCTCCTGTGAAACTCGATAACGTAACTGCAGAGGAGAGAAGTTCATTGACAAGTGGGTCTATGATCACTTTATACCTCCGAAACCTTTTCGTTTTCTGTAGATGGTGTCAAGTGTCAAGTCAGTCTCTTAATACTAGATTGGATCTGATTACAATCTGCTGACAGCGCAGCCTGTGACACACCTGAAAAAGCTTGTAGCGCTGTCCTCAATGCATTAATGCTGACAGTGAAGTCACAGGAGGGCGGACGTGCCCTTGGCCACAGTGATCTCAGCCTCAGCCTGAAAGGTGACCGGCTGCCGTGGCTGGAAATTGACTGCATGTGAAAGGGCCCATTAGAGAAGCTAAAACAAACAAACAAACAAATGCGGTGAAGCAGTAGATGACAGCTTGGCACAGCTAGCATATTATCTACTTAACCTTTAGTCCTTTGTTCACTCTGCCTTGCTCTTTTGCAGCTGCTCAAATGAACTTGACTCTTTGGGAAGCCTGAAACTCAAGCAACAATATCCAGTACAGTAAAACATCTTCAACAGAGAGACTGCATTTGCTGGAATTGGTCAGTGCCTTTTCTTGTGATACAACGATATAATGCTTATGGGTGGATGGATGGTGCTAATAAATACGATAGATACAAACAAATATAATCAAATACATATTATTCTCACCAGAGATGCTTGTTATTTACAGACAAATGACATGCTCTTTTGCCGGCTGTGTTGGTTAAGAGCTAGCTCCCTAGTTGCTGCCACTATAGAAATGGGGAATAAATACGGGTTGAAACCTACCTTCAGAATGTCCATTTTTTTAAAGTCGGTCTTGAAAATGAGTTTTTAATTATAGTCCGACATTTGTCCTCTCCTGCTGCATCACCGGCTTCGCCTCATGTATGAATCCCACTGGGGTAGCTCTAATGAACCAATCAGCGGACTGACAAGTTCAGTCTGAGTCGTCACAAAGGCACAGCATGGCAAATCTGAAACCTGAATGGTTCAGATTGGTTTTAAAAAAGAACCAGCCATTAGTAATGTCTGTATTTGGCATGGGCCAGCATGTGAGGCACCGACGGCCCCAGGCAACACATAAAACCTGAAATGTGATGCCAAAAAAAAATTAAATGAAAAAAAAACTAGGGGGAAAAAAGCACGACTAGAAGCTGCGGAGCCAAGACATGGCATTAAATCAACACAATTTCATGTAGATTGTAAATGTAGATTAAATGTTTTTGATCGCTGAGAAGGATTTGAAGATCCACCCTGCATCACTGTCAAGATATAGAGCCAATCATTTACACTAACATTTGACACATTTGGAAAATATAGTCTTCGATTAACTTCTAGTGCATGTTTTCAGGGTGTGGGAAGAAGGTGAAAAATAATTTAGTTTCTTAATTCTGTAGTCTCATTTTTGATATGCTGTGATGTGCTTACCGTTATCATGCTTCCCAAAATCAGCAGCGTGCAAAATGTGTTTAAATGGGTGCAAACACGTTTGCAAGATGCCTAACTAGATGAAAAAACACTGAATGCTTAGATCACACTGCAGGATTTTAGCCCCAGTATTGCCCGTTTTCTTTGCATGTTGTTATATACCTTGTATATGTCTTTGTGGTTGAGGAAGGAGGTCAGGGTGGGGGGTTATGGTTTCCTTCACTCAAACACCATGAAAGTTGCTCTCATTACTGGTGTGTTGAAAGGTTAGTAAAACATGAATTAACGATATTAGTTTTTGCTTGTTGCTACTCCTTTCAATCATACCAATTAAGTTGAAGATCTCTGGGTCACTACTGTCTCAACCGGTCTTGACAGAAAACCCCAAGTCTGGCAGTCTGACACAAAGACAACACCAACACTTTTAGGAGTCAAGTCCAAGACATGACCTAGGCCTTCAAAATGTGCTTGTGAGACCAAGACTGGTATAGAGTATTTCAACACAACAATTAACAATGTGTCCATGTTTTGGGGATGTGGAAGGCTTGAATGCCCCCAGAAAACCTGCTCAGTCGCAGAAAGAACATGTGAACACCTCACAGGAAGGCCAGTGTATTACTACCCACAGCATTCACCAACATTTCAAATGTTGTGCTCCATACAGCAATTGTTTTTTAAAGATGCCCATCTCCCTTACTGGTAGCAGGAGTCTTGCCCCTACTACAAAGGTTTTAGCCTTTCATCCTACAAAGTCCTGTAGTTATTTAAAGAGCTACATTACTTTCTCGTCGATTTAATTTACTTTCTCCTTCAATACTTGACTGCACAGTTGTGAGGAAATTGTGGTGGGAGGGAATCAAAGGAGGCAGCACAGCCCTCAAGACCACTTTATGACAACAACAGCAGCAGCAACAATGAATGGAAGTAATGGCTTTTGCTCATTATAAACTAGAGAAGCTAAAAAAAAAATGGTGCTAACATCCTCTCGCTTTATTCGGCAGCACATGTTTCTGGATGATTGTGAAAAACAAGTTGAAAACAGCACAATATTGCAGTGCCTCTAACAACAAGCTTCTTTGTCCCTGATTTCTGTTACCGTAGTCAACTGTAGATCGGGGGTGTCAAACTCATTTTTGTCAGGGGCCACCTTGTAGTTACAGTTTGCCTCAGAGGGTCGTTATGATTGTGAAACCCCAAAAATCTTTAGCCTAGTCATCTTTTTACATCTTACCCTATCTTCTGCATCTTCCTCTCTAACCCCAACTGCCCTCATGTCTTCCCTCACCACATCCATAAACCTTCTCTTTGGTTTTCCTCTCGCTCTTTTGCCTGGCAGCTCCATCCTCAGCACCGTTCTACCAATTTACTCACTTTCTCGCCTCTGAACATGTCCAAACCATCGAAGTCTGCTCTCTCGAATCTTGTCTCCAAAGCATCCAACTTTGGTTGTGCCTCGAATGAGCTTGTTTTTAATCCTATCCAAACTGCTCACTACGAGCGAGAACCTCAACATCTTCATTTCTGTTACCTCCAGTTCTGCTTCCTGTTGTTTCTTCAGTGCCACCGTCTCTAATCCGTACATCATGGCTGGCCTCACCACTGTTTTGTAAACTTTGCCCTTCATCCTAGCAGAGACTCTTCTGTCACATAACACACCAGACACCTTCCGCCAGCCGTTCCGACCTGCTTGGACCCGTTTCATCACTTCCTCACCACACTCACCGTTGCTCTGGATTGTTGACCCTAAATATATGAAGTCCTCCATCCTCGCTATCTCTTCTCCCTGTAGCCTCACTCTTCCCCCTTCATCTTTCTCATTCACGCACATATATTCTGTTTTACTTCGGCTAATCTTCATTCCTCTCCTTTCCAGTGCATGTCTCCATCTTTCTAATTGTTCCTCTGCATGCTCCCTGCTTTCACTGCATATCACAATATCATCTGCGTACATGATGGTCCAAGGAGATTCCAGCCTAACCTCATCTGTCAGCCTATCCATTACCACTGCAAACAGGAAGGGGCTCAGAGCTGATCCCTGATGCAGTCCCACCTCCACCTTAAATTCTTCTGTCACACCTAAGGCACACCTCACCATTGTTCTGCTGCCATCATACATGTCCTGTACTATTTTAACATATTTCTCTACCACACCAGACTTACGCATGCAGTACCACAGTTCCTCTCTTGGTAGTCTGTGCCGCCAAAATTCAATACATTATTTTTAATGTCCTACTGACACCAAAAGCAAGATTTTTAGTTAGTTTTTGATTAAAAAAAAAAAAAAGACAGCCAGAATCGACTCATCCATTTTTTCACCACACAACATGATCTATGTTTTTTTATATGGCTTTTTGTAACTCCCACTATGAAGATCCTCTTGAGGGATTTGTTTTGGAGAAGAACTAGGAAGTGACGTTATTTGCAGACGGCCATTGAGGCGAGTTCATGTTTATACCAGTTTTTTCCTGCAGCAAGGTAGATCTTTGTTCCTTCATGTTAGCCAAAATGCTGGCTCGAACACTCGGGAGGATGGATTCACCCTTTACACTTTTCCAAAAGACCCAGTTTCTCATGAAAAATGGATTGCACAGGTGCAAAGGACGG
The DNA here is from genome assembly GCF_019802595.1 of Syngnathoides biaculeatus. Lineage (NCBI taxonomy): Eukaryota > Metazoa > Chordata > Actinopteri > Syngnathiformes > Syngnathidae > Syngnathoides > Syngnathoides biaculeatus. The sequence goes on along the minus strand of NC_084650.1, from coordinate 23,692,927 downwards.
GAGCTTTATGGGTTCCAAATGACAGGTAGGTGTATTGAGCTTTTAAAAAAAATAATAGTTGGGGACGACGACATAATCTTCTCAGAATTAACAAAAGATCTGATTCATAATAACTTAATAAAGTACGTAAGTCAGGGGTGTTAAATGTGTCGATGCAGTGTTGGTTGTCGTTGATCACCGCCGCCGTTGTTCATCACCGCTGCGGATGTGAATTGGGCGGGGAGGTGGTTTGGCGCATGCGGGAGTAGGGATGAGCTCCCCCCCCCCCACAACCCCACCAGCCACTGGTGTTTCGCCTGGCTCGGGACCTCTTGAGTACGTTACATACTGTCAAAATACTGTCGAGGAGTCTGTTATTAGTAAGAAGTGATCCGCATATCATCTAAATATGGCATGAAACGATTGGGTCGTATTGCACCGGTCAATTCACTCGATTGTGAGATGTTCTCTTATTCAAAAAGAGCTTCCATGTCAGAAGGTCGTCAGAAAACTCCTAAAATCACAGTTGTTAGTCTCCCATAGCAGGTGGCACAGCGTCTTCTCAATGGCGACTGTGGCAGTGTGACAGCCGTAAATGACGTAGCAGGCAATATGGCTACCAATGGGATGTCGAGTGAGACTTCCGCAACTTTGTGCGCTCATACAGGGTTCGCACGCGGCCCTAAAAGTCCCTAAAAACCCCTAAATTTTCGAAGGTGCATTTAGGGGCTCCTAAAAGTCCTTAAAATCCGCGAAAACCGGTCAAGCCCCTAAAAAGACCTTAAATTAAAAAAATATCAAAGGGAGGACCTCTACCGCTAAAATTCTCCCTAAAAAATAAATTAATCTTTTATTTAAAATCCGTCTGGCATCCAAATCAGCATGAAATTGTCAACGGAAGTCACCGTGTTGACAATTAGTCGCCATCTTGTAGATATTCCATTGCTTGTTTCCGTGAGTAGGCATTTCACTTCGTCTTCATTACGACGTAGCGTAGTTCTTTCATCGATCCAACTTGTATCACGGGGAAGTGCATTTTTCAAGAAGCTTTCAAGGAGTTTGCGAGCTGGGTTCGTCGAGATCCAAAAGATCGGCACATGTTTTACTGCCATTTGTGCAAGCAGAGTTACCAGCTTGAAAAGATGGGCGTCAAAGCGCTGGAGTCGCACCGGAAAAACGATATGAATTTGTTTCGAAAATATCAAGATAGTGAAGCATCAACTTCAGGCAGTGGTACTAGCAGTGCATGCGCACTAGGGATCGCAAAAAAAAAACGCTTACTTTCATAACCGGTTTTAACCGAACAGCTGTAGCAAAAAAACGTACCATAGTGGTGTTTACATAATTCACCCGCGGGACCTCGAGTTGGGGTGCGGGGTTCCGCATGGACTGTTTTTGTTGTTGCTCTTCCGGAGTGACGAGTTCACAGAGTTCCCCCCTTATGTTATAATTATGCGAGTAGTGTTTTGATGTCTGCCAATAAAACAACAAGTTTACTCCCATACTTTGGAGCGTTTCCTCGATGCCATGTTTGATGTTTCTTTGATTTAACTGAATGTTCCTTTGAGTCCAACTTGACTCTAACAGCGAAACTTGAAAAAAGTGGAAATGATGTTGAAAAAATAGCGCAATGTGGAGTACCGGAACCGGAAGGAATGATTGGAAATTTTAACCGATTTCAAAAGTCTGATTACGGTTTCGGTTTAAAAAAAAAAAAAAAACAAAAACCGGTTATGACCGGTTATTTCTAGCAGGTTGCGATCCCTAATGCGCACCTACAGTTGCTAAAAACTACCACTGTGGGGAAAGGAAGACTTCGTACCTGGCTACATTTGGCATCGCTGCCCACGTTTGATCTCTACTGCCTCAAAGCCAAAAAAGCCAGAATAGAGACTGACATATCTTCGCTTATTGAGAAGGCTGACAGGCTGTGTGAGGAGGCAGAAGAAAAGAGGAATTTGAGGTTTATCACCGAGGCCAATGCACTCAGAGGCAGAGCAAAGGACAAGAGAGCCACTTTGGCACCTCTGCAGCAACAAATAGAGGAGGCACTGGGTAGGCTCAAGGAGCTAGAGTAGGGGTCCTGAGACAGACATCAGTAGAAGACATTTGTGTATATAGTTGCAATTGTAGTTAGAATCAGTTTTTCTGTATACTGTTATGTGAAGACGTTGACAATGGTCATATCAATGAGAACAACCACAAGGGGCGACAGGTGATCACTGTCACAGGTACTGAGGTACTGGAACCTTTGATGAACCAAGAACAGCCGATGGCACCATTGGGTGAGTCTTTTTTCCTTACTCTTGATGGCCCTAAATTTTTTCCGTGTCAGCCCTAAATTTTTCGTGTCAGCTCCTAAGAATGCCCCTAAAAAGCCCTTAAATTTTTTTGGTCAGACTGAGTATGAACCCTGTCATATAATTTTTGTCATATAGACATTGCAGTGAATATTATATGTAATTTTCATAACAATATCTGTTTTACAATGTATATAGGGATGTCAGTGGGACTTTAAGTTTCATTGTTGGCTCTCTGGCAAATTTTTCAATATAAAGTCATGGAAAAAAGACAAAATAGTGAAATTGTTACATAATTATTCATACCTGTATAACCATTGTTTTTAATACATTTTAATACAACCCTATGCGACGAGTGACTGCTTGAAGTCTGGAGCACTTAAGCATTAGGATTTCCTCCTCAGAGATGCTTGGCCATGCTTTCCTGACATCAAGAAAATTTCACCTATGCATTCTTCCTTTGTGTGCATTTTACCGCCTTCACTTTTGTCTTCATCAGGCGAAAAAGATGCACTTTGGGGTGAAATCAGTTCAATGACCCTTCGTTGAAAAATGCTTAATTGCTTCGCAGTGCTTCCACTTATAATGTATAGTCTTATCACCCCCACCAATACCTTCCTGTAGTTTAATTTGGTTTTCTCATTTCATTTGTTGATGGGATTTTTCTTTTGCTGTTCACTTTAGTTATTTATTGTTGTCTTTTGTCCTTCAGGGCCACTGTAGATTTAGTGTTGTTGTCCAACTGCATTTTGCAGAATGTAATCAGAGAGTATAGTCATGTCCACTTCAGAATTTGTATTATAAGTAATATCTCCACCATTGCCTGATCAATTAGCAGCCATATTGAACATGTCTATGCCACCACACTGCCTCCACCATGCTTGGTATCCTTTCGATCATAAACTGTTCAGCTTCATATTTTTTTTCTTCTCTTCTGTTTCATTCTGAAACAAAACCCTATTTTCTCCTGCCCATCATATCTCGTTACAAAACAGTGAAGGATTCTTTTTATGTTGTTGTAAACCCTCTGTTTCCATTCATGACCATGAGTCTTGATTGGAGAGTTTGGCAAAAACACCCTCATTTTTTCCCGAGTATTCCAAGGAAAGGATCCTGCCATCATGCATTTGTCTTTCGTGATCTTGGAGGCATTTTGGTTTAGGGGTCTTCAATGCTTAGGTTCTTCTTAACAATGTACCAAATATTCAATTAAGCCATCCCTTTTCCAAATAGGTTTTTCCAGCCTATAAATTATCTGTCTCTGGTCAATTAAGCTATGTGACTAAATTCTCTCACTACTTTTGAGCCCATGGAAATGGAGGCCATCTTTCTTTCTTTTCGTTTCTTTCTTTCGGCTTGTCCTATTAGGGGTCAACACAGCGTTTCATCTCAGATGAACGCTCATATTTGTTTGGCACAGTTTTTACACCGGATGCCCTTCCTGATGAAACTACTCTTGGGGAGTGGGGGCCCCAGTGAGAAATGAACTAATGTCCCCTGGTTTACCAAACCAATGCTCTAACCACTGAGCTTAGGGGCCTAAATGGATGTCATATGCATTAAAAAAAATAAAAAATAAATCAACTCTTGCACTCAGTTTGGGCCAAGTTTGACCCATTTAGATATTTGACAGCAATCAAAATACCCCAAATGCCATTCTTTTGCCCTGAAATTTGATTACTTTTCTTAAACTCAAATTTGGCCAGCGTCAACTAAAGTGGATTTTATATTTACCAATGTGTAATAAATCAAGAAAAATAGTGGCGATGGTGAGAATTCTTAAGACTGTAAAGCTGTACATACTATAAATGTGTTTCTGTTTTTATTAATACGGAAGTGGTTAACAGGGTTCAAGAAGCTCGTGATAGACCCAAGAAATGTTTGTTTTTACATCAGATTTTCACACGTCTGCACAGAAACATGCACCTGTTGGTCTTGGGGATCATAGTGACAGCTCAAAGCAGTGATTAATTAAAACACCACGAGAATGTCATCCATCGGTCAAAGGGTGCTTTGGCACGGGCGTGAGATTTGCACCTGCACAAACAAGCACCTGTAATGTCGTGGGTCAAGTCTTTGATAAAATGTATTAATGTCAGACAGGTGATTAATCCAGCCATTTTCCATACTGCTTATCCTCACAGGGCTCACATGTACGCAGGAGCCTATCTCGCCTTACTTTGGGCAGGGAATTAATGAATTCGTCACTAGGCAATCACAGGGCTTATTAAAATGAACACGCATTTGTACTCGTATTCATCAACGCGCAATTTAGAGTCTTCAATTAACCAACCATACATGATTGGATGTGCGAGAAAACTGGAGGACCCGGAGAAAACCCACACAGGAATTGAGAGAACATGTAAAACTCCACACAGCAGAGGCAGGGATTTGAACCCCAGTCCTGAGAACAGGTGTTGATTATATTTTGAAAATATCTGTACAGTAGTTCATATTTTGAGATGATTTTTGGCCCATGTTAAAATTGAGCTTTAAGATCCTTTGTGTGGATGCAAAATCAAATCTATGTAAGTTTAAAGAGAAAATGTTGTACTTTTGTGAAACCTGTTAATTGACCCCGGAAAGGCTTCAACTCGATCCCATCCCAGCTGTTTCATTTCAAATACACTGTGGTGGTGTAGAAGGGAAAAATCCCAGAAATTGTCACTTTCCAAATGCTTCTGACTTACTGTAAGTGCAAACCCCTCAGATAGCAGGGTTAATAAAACAAGTATTGAGGCCACTGGAGCTGCAATGAGCCATAAACTCTGAGCATCAAATTGGCTCTCAGTGGCGAATGATAGCAGCACTGTATATTATTGTGCCAATCCCAACTGGGTGCACAACTTTGTTTTAAAACTGCATGTAAGACAAAGAAAAATTACCCTCCTTCCTCAAAAAAAAAAAAAAAAAAAAAAAGAATTTACCCGCCCAAAAAGGTCAATGTCACGTAGGGTTTTATGAGCATCATGTTCAGAGTTTGATGGGGTGTGCAATCAGGCCGGGGTGACCTTTTGAGGTGTGCCTACAGCTGTGCCCCCAGGCTTCTGTCAGGCTACGGTTGGCCCTCACTGACCTCTCAGTGCTCAGCGGCACCTTCCCACATTGGTGTCTGCAGACTGTCACACCTTTGCAAATCCCGACTTGATAGAACTGTCTGAGAAACCTACTACTGCACATTGAGTGTGGCATTATAAAACATCCAGTGCCTTTACTATAGTTGCTGTACGTGAGATGGTACTTTTTAACAGAGAACAAATGTGTATGATTTTACTGACACTACCTTGCCAATTTTCAGGTCTGAGTACTTTCACCGCAAAGAAGACAAAGTGCAAGAACATAAAATCCTCACAGGCAAAGAGCTTGTCTTGATCTGGCTGCATCACTGGTCGTCTTAATATCAATGACCAGACACAATCGATGTGGCGTCGAGGTGCAAACCAGCTGTAAACAACTTTGGAAAGAATTGTTTTTCCTCTTCTTAGCTTTCTACTGACTGCCGCACTATTCTTTGTCTGCAACACTGCTGTTATTCATCCTCCACTGTGATTTTAACTGACATTTTAATTAGTATTACCGGTAATAATAATATTTGTGCCCCAGTACCAGGACAGTGCAAATGAGCAGTTGGAATCTCTGTGCTTGTGATATTATTATTCTGCCATTTTTTTTTTTCTCCAGGCTTCATCAAAAACTGTCACCAGTCAACCTGACTGGATACACCCATTGCCATGGCGGCGACAACAACATCGGATCATGCAATTGTATGGTGTTGGGCATAATGGAAAAAAAAAGAGGAAAAATGTGTGGCGTCATCGTAGATGCCCAGGAGTTGACACTTTGTTTTTAGTTCAAGCATTGGTTGAGGTAGGTTCACGTATTATAATAATACGATGCTGCTTTGTCCCGTTAGGGATCGCCACAGCGTGTCATCTCAGATGAACGCTCATATTTGTTTGGCACAGTTTTAATAATAATTATAAAAAATAATACATAATTTTTACAGATTGTTTTTAGTTTACAATCACTTAGGAATTCTCAAAACGAATGGGGTTTTCTTTGGCGTGAATACAAGAGTCCCAGCTTTTCATCATTCCAAAACAGCCCATCCCAGATTTTTCAGAGGTCCGCCCACGAAATGAGTTGTCTGGCAGGCAAGAGAAACTAGGTTTAAAATTCACAGAATTGAAGTCATAAACGCTTATATTTTTGGGTAAAAACATTGAACAGGATCTGAATTTTATGGAACAGTTGAACATATATTTTTGTCTAGACAAGATCATTTGCGTTAGAAATTACACATTCCAAACACTTTACAGGAAAAAAAGAGGTTTGAACGACATGGTAATTGAAAAGAAACTCCGTGTTTTACAAATACTGAAACATACATTTCGATATTGGCCACAAAATTCACAACCAGGGGGACTCATTTAACTAGCGTACAACACATAGAGACATCTGTAAAGCATGCATACAAACATTTCCCCACATAGTTTGGGATTTATCATGTAATTGTGAGTGGGATCATCTGTAATTTACACACAGCACCAACATGCGTATACACAAAGCCTGTTAAAACACTAAAACTACAAACAGAATGCAACTACACGTGCCCAATTTCCTCTAATATTTCTCAATTTTAATACTGCCGATTAATTGAATGATTGGGCTAGCAAGTTACGAAAAGGCAGATGTGACAGGACCACCTTGAGAAAAAAAAAAAACTGAAATGCACACGCCATGGCCTTTCTTGCAGTATTGGAAGATTTGGAAACCTGCGTACGCCACAGGGAGTATTTTCAAAGAGCGTGCTGATCTGTTCAGTCAGAGCGTGGAGTGGCTTCTCAGCAGCTTCCACTTCCCTCAAAATATATTGACGCATTTATGCTGTGGTGTGGAAGCCGTGTTGGCGTAAGCTACAAAATAAATCAAAGCCATCCCAGTGCGTGCACATATCCAACTCCTGAGTGCATTGCGCCGGACTGCTTGGCGTTTTATTAAAAGAACAACCAATTATTCTCACGTCTTTTACATTTTCACAAACTATCAAAATAACATCATTTTCACATTCTTTTAGTAACTCCTGCATTCATTGTTCCAAACACGATTTATTGATTGTTTAAACTTCTCAGACAAGTTATTCAATGTCAGTTTCATAGATATTGGTTACTTACTGGTGTGGGTCTGCTTAACAAACACAGATTTTGTTGTTGTTGTTCTTTCACACATTCTAAGTTACAGTCCTATGAACAACCTTTGAACCTGTTCTATGCACTCTGATAAATGACGCCCCAGCTTCTCAGGCCATTGAAGAATTGAAGAAACTGTCCTCACCCTTACACTATATGAAACCCTTATGAGTTGGACCACATAACTTCTCATATTTGCCCTTCAAGTTCTTTACAAATCTTTTTTTGTAGAGTAGCCGTGCTCCTTTTACCAACCCCAAATTAAAAACACAATGAAGTAAGTCATGACTCTTGGCTGGCTAACGGACCGCTGTGACCCATGCATCTCCTGGGGAAGTGGGCATTCAGCCATTCACCCAAAATTTGGAATAGCACCATCTTGCATTAAAAAAACAGATGCTCAACGTTTTCCCAGGCACTTCTGACAGGCCAGATTTCATCTTGCATTATGGTTAACCCAAACATAAATACGGTTGTTAACAATTAACGTGGGGATATCATGAAATTAATTTTTTTCCTCATTGGTGAGTGTATTGCGCTCTGCTTTCCTGTAAATCTTTTGCCACTCACGGTATTAAAAAAAATGAACGGACCCCAAATCATGTCCAACGTCCTCCTACACTGCACTATCACCTTAATTCTAAGGTCCTTTATTGAGTGTTTATGAAGCTTTTCAGTCATCCAAGTCAAGGTCATTGAGGCCCCTGGACTCTTCTTGTTGAAGATGTTTCACCCTTAATCCAAAAGTCCTCCATTAAAAGCCCAACATTTTCAACTGAAAAAGACTTTTGGCTTAAAGGTGAAACATTTTCAACAAACAAAGAAGAGCCCACTTGCTTAATTCAAATTTTACGGATCTCACGCATTAAAGAACAAACACGCAGAGAAATTACATATTAAATTCTTATACGTTTGAGAAGAAAATTAAATAGAGGTATTCAGAAATAGGGAATTACTTTTCACTCACCCTTTATAACGTTTTAGCATTTGATTAAAAAAGTTTGAAAAGTAGATTGACCAGAAACCCAACAGTCTCAGAAACCAATTCCCTTTGTTAAAGTTTGTTTTGAAATTGTTTTGACTTCTTGTGTCTATGTGTACGTATGTGTAGTTGAGACATAATATAGATGTAGATCATGTAGATCCGTGATGTCGAAGAGCTCGCCCCTCGCGTGGCAGCCGACGCTCCCTGAGTCGCCTCAAAACCACAATGCAGCAAGCAAGCACTGTGTGGGGGTTTTTGGCCACGGGCCTGAGGTGGTGCACTGCGCAAACTGCAACAATAGATTCTTGTCACCTCCATCATGTTGGAGCCAAAAGTGAAGACAAGCTCCTGTAAAGGACAAAAGGCTATGAATTGATTTATGGGTGTTCGTGGGGCTGTAATGTGCAGCAGTAACCAGGAATCAATGGGCTAGAAAAATGCCAACAGCAGCTCTTTATGTCCACTTTTGTCTCATCCCAAATGTAATTAATTTTACATTTTTAAGGGGGGGGGGTGAAGAGGTGCCTCACTATTCTCTGCGGTGAATGTAACATATATCGGATGACATTTTTTATAAATAGCTGCATGTCTATTTTTTCTTATTTTCTGCAGCAAGACGACAAAGGTTAAACATTTTTTTATGCTCGTGAATATGAGCTGCAGAAAGATGATGAACTCTACCTTGAGATACTTCAAGTGGCATAGTCTCCTTTTTTTTTTTTTTTTTTTCAAGAGGTGACCTCATTTATATATAAATGCCAGTCAATGTGATCTCCATTTAATTTTAACCACCCTTGGAGGAAAGTGGCTTTTAATTGGGAATTTCCCACTTGCAAAAAATACTTTTTTTCCATAACTGACATTCCAGGTTCGTAAACTGCTTTTACATTTTTAATGTATCAGTTAAATTTGACTTTCAGGTCAAAAAGACACATTTTGCATTTTTTTCCCTAATGTATGATAAAATTTATCATGCATGTTGATGTGTTTTCTAAAGCTCTAAAGACAGTTTTATATATTAATACAGCATTTGTGATACTGCTTTAATATTCAACCCTATAAACTATGAATTCATCTATCCATTAGCTTCACTGGAGCCAACAACAAATCATGCCCCGCGGTGTTCACCCAATGGTTTGTTAAAATGTTAGTACTATGTAAAAGTAATGACATCAGCTTAAATCAAGCAATTTATCTATTTGAAATGACATCTTATCTCTGAGCGGGAAATAGTAAAAGCTTCATCAAAATAAATGTAAAAGGTACCATGTTGGGCAAATCTTTACAGCTCAAGTACTGTTTGTGCTTTATTTGAAGGCAATCTAAATTTAACTGACACGTATTCTAAACTTTAAAATAAAACGCATGAGCCAAGGGCATACATATTTGGATGGAACCCATCCTCCGGGTTTCCCTCGTGAGAAACATCGACCTTAGGGAACATCATAAAATGAGCAAACTGAGGTGGAGATTGGCTGCAGTATCGTTGGGTATATTGAATTAGTTGCAAAGCGCTTAGTGAATATTCAATTCAAATGCATTACCGGTAGCTCCTGGGAAGTAGTTTGATTTCATGGACTATTTGATCAGGATTTCATAACTAGGTGAAATTGCTAATAGGATTTTCAGATTTTTGTTCCTGCGCATATGGGGCTTTCCAGCCGGGGCTGATTATACTTGTCATGTCTAAAAACTTAAAGATCCTTCCACAATTGCACAAATGTCTTATCCAATGGTGTCCAACTCAAGCCTGAGGGCCACATCAGGTCCATCACATCATTATAAGTGTCATGATCCTGCCGCTCCAGCCCGGGCTGTGCGGGTGTCCGCGGTTGCTCTGATTGGGAGGTGCACACCTGCGCCTCATGCAGCCTGATTATGCTGTGTATTTATATGACCCCGATGACGTCTGGCCGGCGCCAGTTCGTTGAGCTTCATGTCCCGTTCCAGCACTCTCGTATCTGATCGACAACCTGTGTGTACCGACCTTCGCCTGTTCTCCGACCAACCTTGTAAGCCTGACTCCTTTGATACTTCTGCCTGCCTTGATCATTCTCCTGTGTACCGACTCCTGCCTGCCCGCTCACCTGCTCTCTTCGCCCGACGTCCCAACTACCGCTGCTGCACCGGACTGCCTGCTCGATCCCCGACCTCGGCATATAATAAACGTTTCTCCTTCAACTACCTTGCTTCGGCCGATTCCTGCATTTGGGTCCTACTCTCGTTCCGATGGGACGTGACAATAAGTGGCCCGCAAAAGCAAAATATTTCTACTTCTATGATTCTCATGAATAATAATCATATTTAATCAATAATAACAGACAAATTGCAAGAATGTTTCTGTTGCAAAACCCATTTTTACAGTAACTTGAACAATAGTTGAATAAACTATTTTTACTGACCTTTGATCTAAAAACTGTGGCATGGTAGAACAGATGTAAAGCCTTGGTCTCACTGTTATGAGGTTCAGGGTTCGATCCCGGTCCCACCTGTGCGGATTTTGCATGTTCTCCCTGTGCCTGCATGGGTTTTCTCCGGGTACTCCGTTTTTCTCCCACATCCCAAAAACATGCAACATTTATTGGAGACTCTAAATAGCCCCTAGGTGTGATTGTGAGTGCAGCTGTCTGTCTTTGTCAATTGGCTGGCAAACAGTTCAGGGTGTACCCCGCCTCCTGCCCGTTGACAGCTGGGATAGGCTTCAGCACTCCCACGACCCTTGTAAGGATAAGTGGCTAAGAAAGTGGATGGATGAATGGCTGGATGATTTAAAACTAGTTGTTCACCAGTTTGTTGTGTACTTTATTAAGTAATATGGAGAAGTATTTATTTTGTTTCACAGTCATAACGCCAACCTGAGGGAAAATGTAGCTACAATGCACTCAGGGCAAAAATGTGTTTGACTCACCACGTTTGTTAGGGAAAATAAAAATCACATTCTTGTCTAGGTAATTGTGCGTAGTTGGCTCTTACCTGTCAGTAGAGTGTTCAAAGTCACGGGATTCATTATAATGCAATGGAATGATCATGGAGGAGGGGTTGCGCTACCGTGGATGTTTTTTTTTTTTTAAGTGGACAGCAATCTAGTGCAAGTCAAGTCGGCATCATTGATATTTATCCAGTACGATTCTACAATTAAAAACAGGCTTTACAAAAAAATTATATTCAACAATGCACAACTCTTACACAGAATTTACATAGACCATATAATTAGCACCCAAACTTATTGTTCAAGGCTGTCACGTGATAGGATTTACAGTGCGAGGGGGGGGGGTGATTTTGTTCAAGAGTTGATTGTCAATGTGACACCCAGGTAACATTTGCACAACTTGGCCAGATGTGAAAAGATTTTCTTATTTTTCTGGGCCAACCACAGCAGCGCGTTTATCATGGTGTGAATTTGCAGCATTTGCGAGTAATCAGAGACCTCCTTGCGTATGGTGGAATAATTCCCGCTATTCTTTAACTTTGATCGTGCGAGGCGAAACGTTGAGAAATCTCGCTCAAGCCTGGCCCCGCCCCCCCACCGCAGCTCAAGCCTGGCCCCCCCACCCCCACCCCCCACATTACTGGTTCTCTCTAACATCACATTCCTCAAATAGAGATGATTTTGAGTTCTTTAAAGTAATAATCCCTTATTATTATGTGTTATGTATTCGTGGTTAAACCAGGGGTTGTGGGTTCGTATCCCATTGGGGCCTCCACGCCCTGAGAAGGGTTGCGTCGGGATGGGCATCCGGCGTAAAAATTGTGCCAAACATATATGTGAGTTCATCTGAGATGACACGCTGTGGCGACCCCGAAAGGGACAAGCCGAAAGAAACATAGTTACTATTCTTACCTCCATTCTGACGCATTTCAAGTTTAACATTTGTAGAGCAGAATTGACTTCCAAGCTGTTGCTCAAATCTGTAGCGCAAAATTCCATGAAACACATCTTGCCCACATCTTCCAGTGAAAATCACAGATTGGAACGTGTCAGCCCAGAGTGCACTTGTAATACTTTCAACATGTGCTGGATGGCCAGTGATCATGTGCATATTTTTCTGAAAAGCCTTGTAAGTAACAAGGTTAACTCACACAAATGCTGTTTATATTTTTTTGCATTGCGTGACTGAACATTAATAGCATGTAAATACCTCTATAGGTAGTGCAGGGTTTGAGATAAACATTAATTTCAGTAAGTATGATTCCCCGATCGACTGACTGAAGGAAAAAGTAATAGTGTGTAACCATGATATAATCATTCCTTAGATTACAATTACATTTGCCGTTGGGGAAGTCCCTGCACAAATGTTTGTAGTTCCTGTCCCTCTCAAAATTGTATTTATTTAATATAAAGAATTAAACTGAACTAAATTAACACATCAAATTGATTGCTTTATCAAATTGTGCAAGGTGTACATTTTTACCGCAGAGTATTTTCCATTTTATTTTTAAAAAATCAGAGGGGGGTTGATTGTGGACTAAAAACACAAGCCTTCAATCTTTATTTTAAAATATATATTTTTCAAATGAATATCATTTTAGTATACAGTGTCTGTGCAGCCTTGGTATAGAGGAATGTATATACTTAAAGGTCTTACAAAAGCCACAGTCTCAAAACAAGATCTAGGGGCCTTATTTACTAAAGCTTTGAGCGTGGCGTGTCGTAATTTATGTAAATACAGTAGATTAATTTATCTTGCAGGATGTGAATCACCGAACCATCGGTGCATTGTGATGGCTGTTTTTGCATCTTGAACTCTGACTTCTAAAACTTTACGCAAAGCAGTGCTAGTGTAGTGCAGGCAGTAGGAGAGGTGGGGGTTAAACCCCAAAAAGCAAACTGAAATTAAAAAATTGTTATGGCATATCGTCTTTTCAGCAATGCAATTCTGGTGTGTCTGAATGATCTAAGCCAAGGGTTGACTTGGAGTCAGTCACAAGAAGGAGAAGAAACCTTTCAACTCTGCATTTCCTTGTGTGTGTGTGTGTCTGCATCATCTCAACGTACTGTGGCAATTGGTCCTGGCTTCTCCCAGAGTAATTTTTTGGGTGTGGTGTCCCAGGTTTTCAACGCAATGTTCTTACATTCGTAACGAGTTCAATTAAACAGAACATAGCTTTTATGCAATTGCGACCTTCCACAAAATACATTTCTTTTCAGTTCCTCAATGTGCTTTGTCTTTGACAAACACCTCCAATACCATCATTTCATCCATTTAACCTCTCTTTTGTGCTTATGATGCTTTCCCAAATACTAAAAAACTATTGGCCCTACCGAAAGTGCAAAACACCAAATAGCCACTTTTGCAGCTGTTGCAATCTGCTAGCACGAGTGACCGTACAATTTCATGTCAGGTATCTGGGATGTTAGTCAAAGATTGCGATGTTAGTCGATCACGCTCAACCTGCCCACCAACACCCACTGTAGCACCTCCTGTTTGGGATCTTTGTTCATCATGCCCATTGTCTGTGATCAAATTTGGCATCTCTACTTGCTGCTACAATTGTCTTTAGTTCGGATAAGCTTGCAACAATTATCTCAGCGTGTTATTTATACACTCTCTGCCTGACAACTCTTTGTTGACGTGCGACCAATGCGCACTTTCAAAATGAACCTTTTAAACAGCAGGTACATCTGCTGTTAAAAAAGGTTCATATCGCTAACAAGGTTTTGAAAACAAACCTCCAGCCACTCATCAGTAGTCAGGCCACTGACCGTCCACAGTCGTGAGTCTCCATTAAGCACAGCGTGGGCAGTCTGTGAAAATATATACTCTATCAATTAAATATTGTGGCGTAGTGGTTCAAGTTTGTTCTCCCCCTACTTGCGTGTGTTTTCATCGGTACTATCTTTCAAAATCAGGAATGTTAGGATAACTGAAGAGTTGTTGTTTTTTTTAAATAGCTTTATTTTCTTTATACTAAAAGTGTCCATATGCACAGTATGAATACGTGTCAATGGTTGTTTGTATGTCATGGCTGGCAACCAGATCAGGGTGTACCGAATTCAGGTATGATAGGCTGCAGCTTTCCCGCAATCCTAATGAGGACAAACGCTATCGAAAATGGATCGACTGATGAATTAAATATTGTGTTAGGCATCACATCTCTCATTCTAACAACTTTTTAGTCATGACTGGCATGTGCTGAGGTTTTCTTTGGCTTCTGTGGCAGTTACCATTCAGCACAGCAAACAACAAGCGTGGTGTGCCATCCTGGTGATATTTGTTACTGCTGGGAATTATATTTGTTTTCTAAACACTCACAAATGGTTCCTGTTGTCCAACTGATTTATAACATTGTCCATAGAAAAGTGCACCCTGCAATTTCCCTGCATCTAGTGTTGGAAAGTTACTTTAAAACATAATATTCATATTTCTTTCAATTCAACTTTTGGTCATAGTTTTAGTGGTTGAGAACACATCAACTATTAATTCATATAAAAACCCAGCTGACTGTGCTATATATTTTCCACAAGTCACAACGAGTCCATAAAGTCATGATTATAGATGTTGTACCCTGTTAACATTGGATTCCCCAAAGATTCTAGTCTTCATGTCTCCTTAAAGGTCCACTGTCATGAAATGTATGGTTTTTAGTATGTTATTAATGGAAAAAAAAGTAGCCGGAATGGACCCATGCGTTTTTTCACCACACAACAAGATTTTGATGTATAAGGCTTGTTGTCACTCCCGTCATGAAAATCCTCTCCAGGGAAGAAGCAGGAAGTGACGCCAGTAGCAGACGACCACTCAGGTGGTCTCCTATGTTTCTACTAGTTTTACCTGCTGGAAGGTAGCTCTTTGTTCCTTTGTGTTAGCCAAAATGCCGACTCGTTGTATTGCTGGATATTGTTCGGAGACACGGGAGGATGGATTTATTCTTCATAAGTTTCCAAGAGACCCGGGTCGTCATGGAAAATGGATTGCACAGGTGCAAAAGATGAGTGCTTCGTGCATGACAGGTAGGTGTGGAGTCGGTCGGTAGGGAGCATAATTGTCTCAGAATGTAACAAAAGATCCGTGCAGGTAAGTCAGGGGTGCTAAATGTGTCGATGTACCCACCGGCGCTGAGCACAGCTTCGGCGCCTCGGACGAGGCACGGCTTCGGCCAGGCTGGCTAATACATACTGTCTGAGAGTCTCTTGTTAGTTAGAAGTGATCCACATATTATCTAAATATGGCCCAGTCACTTCACTCGATTGTCAGATGTTCTCTTCTTCAAAAAGAGCTTTCGTGTCAGAAGGGGCGTGTTCGTCTCCCATAGTAGGTGCCACAGCGTGTTTTCAATGGCGAATGTCCCGGTGTGACGTAATGGACAGATGTTGCAGGCAATGCCACTCGGATGTCGAATGAGATTACAGAATTTATTTTCAAAATTTACCTACAGTAATGGTAATCCGTTACATTACTGGGGGAAATGTGCAATTA
Organism: Syngnathoides biaculeatus; assembly: GCF_019802595.1. Lineage (NCBI taxonomy): Eukaryota > Metazoa > Chordata > Actinopteri > Syngnathiformes > Syngnathidae > Syngnathoides > Syngnathoides biaculeatus. The sequence goes on along the minus strand of NC_084650.1, from coordinate 23,677,056 downwards.
AACTACAGTTCCTTTTGGAAATGTACATATTACAGTTGCATTTGAAAATTAGCCACAAAAGCTTGGATATATTTTCATATCAATCCTTTAAAAGCTAAAACTTGGTCCTCTTGGGTCATGGGACATTCTGCCGTAGTCTGAAATGTGACGTACTTTTCCAAAATCGATCTCATAGTTCCCCTTTGTAGTGCAATCTATTAGTTTCTTTAAGATTTTGAAAAAGTTTCAATGTTGTAAATGTACTTTTTAGAGAAAACTTCCAAACATCCTGTTAAATTAAGACAATAAATCGAAATGTAATAAAATATATTTAGTGACAGTACTTTGAGAAATTGATTGAAATAGTTACTTACACACATAGACACACCTTCAGCTTTGTAAATTTTCCATTCTGGTTACACAACAGGTAAAGTCGTGGCAGCCATTCAGCTAAATCATCCTGGCATGTGCAGTAAAAAATAAGTTCCTCTATTTTCAGTAACCTCCTAACAAGCAGACAGGCCTGTACAGGGGAGCAGTCTATATGCCAGGGCTGGCACCATGCAAAGCTCGGAGATAGATGAGCCGGTGGGGCTAACAACTATCAGCAGTCCAAATGCCTCCGTTGAGTGGCCTGGTGTAGGCACCTCCACTCCAGGGAGGATAGCAATCAATAAAACCAACAATCCTGGTAGATTTGTGGGAAGAAATGTGCTGAGGCAAAACAGCCTCATTTTGAGTTAAACTGTCTTATCGGTGGGCTTGGAGTAACTGGCTCAATGTCTCTCCGGAGAGCAATGCAAGAGAGGATACTGTATTCACTTTAAGACACTTTTGGATCGGCTCCACCATTTGGAACGTCAAAATAATTGGCCAAATGGAGGCTGAGAATGCACCCAAACTGCGGTCTGCATGTGCCTTGCACATGCCAATATGTGCTATTTTTTTTTTTTTTTTTTTAAATCTCCTGACAACTTGTTTACACACTGTATTTGACAAATGTTGGCACGCTCTGACATTTACAAGGTCCCAATTTAGTCTTTTCTATTTTTAACCAAATGGCAAATTTCAAGAGGAGAATTCAAGATAAACAATATTGTTTTACAATCTCAAATAACGGGAATATTAAGTGGATGGGACAGACATCAGTATAGCAGGTTGACAGTGAACAAATACCAGTTATGAGCGGTGCACAAAGAACTGGAGTGCGTCGCCACATGACACAAAAAGGCACTCGCTGTCACAGCTGTACTTGTTGTTTTGCTATTTGACTCTTATATTTATAACCCTAAATTGTTTTTGATTGAAATATTTTCTGCAATTATGGCTTCTTCAGGTCATGAATGGCACTTAATGGAGTAGTTTGTACAGCAGCGTAAGACTTACATGGTCATGTGGTAAAAGAAGACACTCTTAATTACTACCATGTTTACTGTTTTTAGAATTTTAAATAGAATATGATTTTTTTTTGTCATTCTAAAATGTTTCTTTTGATTGTTTTTGTATATCTGGGATAATTTTTTTTTTTCATATGAATGTTTACTGTAATTATGACTACTATTGCATTAGCACAGGTTAGTGGTCATGGAATTGGAAAATGTGGCAAAATTTTGATGGTCAAGTAATAGCAATAGTCACTACGGTTTTGTGGTATTAACAGACATCATGTTTATATACATTTTCTAACCATATTTTTTTTTACTACGAACACCAGATATCTGTGGGCTCTTTACCTGAATGAAGTATTCATTTTGTGACCAACATTCTAACTCAGATTTATCGATATATGAAACTGGAGATAATCGCCGATAAATATATATATATATATATATATATATATATATATATATATCTGTGTGAGAGCAAGAAGTAAATGATGGGAAATGGATTTTGTTATATTGAGATCACCTCTGTCAAAAAAAAAACTATTAACTTTTGAGTCTATATGACTTTCAAATCAGGTAGTTCATATCCGGGAGGTACACTTGTTTTGCTGCGCTTTAATTAAAGATAGAATTCAATATGCGCATGATCATCGCTCTCTGATAAGATCCTTTAATAGAGATGAAAAGTCGCTTGTGGGTCACACTGTCATGGTCTGTGTTTTATCCATCCATCTGTCTTCTGAGCGGCTAATCCTCACAAGGGTTGTGGGAGTACTGGAGACTATCCCAGCTATCTATGGGCGGGGTACACCCTGAAGTGGTTGCCAGCCAATCACAGGGCACATAAACATAGACAACAGTCACACTCACAGTCACATGGAGGGGTAATTTAGAGTCTCTAATGAATGTATGTTTTTGAGATATGGGAGAAAACCAAAGTTCCCGAAGAAAACCCACGGACGCACGGGGAGAACGTACAAATTCCACAAAGGTGGGGCAAGGATATAAACCACGGTCCTCAGAACTGTGAGGCCAATGGTCAAACCAGTTGTGCTACATTGCCGCCCACCTGTGTATTAGTTTGTTTTATTTTTTTTTCTACTTTTGTTTCATGTTTTCCTATGACCATTGCTGTTAATGTCTTGTCACACTCATTAGGTTTTTATATCCAATTGTTCTCATCAGCCCCTCTACGTGGTGTAAAGCAGTGAGGCCACTCATGCCTTCTCCGGTGTTCCTTGTTGTCTTTTCATAATTTTCATAATTCTTTGCTTGAATTGTCTCTTTGGTTTCTTTCAGGCCCTGACACACGCTGTGTATCTTAGTCAGTAACTGAATGGCAAGATAGCAATTTGATATTCTCATAACATGTGAGTTTACAAGAATAAAAATATGTATCCTGTGTATTTGGATGTTGCTTATCTTCAGAACTATAGAATTGTGCCTGCTGAACAAATGCAGAGTAGCCAGTATCCTATGTTTCAGCTGGAGCAAAATTGTAATCACTGACTCCCCAAGACATGAGCAGTTTTATCACAACGTGGCCGCATTTCTTTTTTGAAAAGAAGTGCTAGTAAGAATAACTTTTTTTTTTTTTTTTTGCCTGCCTTGGATCCAAAGGAGACACTGTTCAGGGAACTTATGCGTAGTGTCTAATGTGTTCCCTTCCGCACCGCCTTCCATACACTGTACGTGCATGGTGGGTATATTGAAGAATAAATTAACCACAGGTGTCAATGTGAGAGTGTGAATGTTGGCAGTATTTGCTTCTATGCACCTTATAGTTGGCTAGCGACCAAATTAAATCAATAAAATTGATGAAAAAAAAGATGAATCATTTATTAGGGCTTCAGGTTTAAATACACTGTTATTTGTCTATGGTGTACCTCGACTGTCGCCCAGTCAGCTGGGGAAGGCTCCAGCTCAATATAAACTTTATGAGAACAACCACAATATACAGTATAACATGGTTGGATAGCCAAAAGGAACCTTCTGGAGGGACACTGTGGCAAAGCGCATCAGGAGGACTCATAATGTTATTTTTGCAACAGAGATTTTAATTGCATTGAAATGCATCCCTCCATCCATTACGGCTCTCCCTTATTAGGGTTGCAGGTATGCTGGAGTCTAACCCAGTTTATTTAGGGTGAGAAGCATAATACACATTGGAATGGTTGCTAGTCTATGACATTGTATTAAAAACTGCAGCCCGAAAAAGAAATTGATTTTTATTTTACTGCCTGGTCTCCCAAGAAAGGTGTCCTCTTTTTATGTATGTACAGTATGTATGTATTTATTTCTGTAAAAACAAATATGGTCGCGCCTTGCCTTTCGTAACTGTGAGAGGACACAGAAGAATATTGTCGGGGTTGGTGGAGCCAAGCCAAATTAGTCCACGGTCCCATGTGCAATGTCTTTTCTAAGTGGGGGCTTACAGTTATTTTTGGGTAAAAATGCACACTTTCTTAGTGCGCGGAGAGATTTTGTACATGCCCAGAATAGGTGACACGTTTTCTACCACAGACCTTTTGGCTGTCGTCGACAGTAGAAAAGGTGCGACCGAAGTGACATTCACGTCCTCTGTAATTATGAGGACTATGATGTGGCAACATTAATGATGTATGAGGGCCCAGTGAGGGGTGAGAGTGGCTGTTTCATGGGCCCTCATTACATCGCCAACCCCGCAAGAAGAAAGGCCTCATTGTCACACCCAGTGTGAATTCTACACTTTTATTTTCCAGCAGTCAAAATGGCAACTTTTTTTAAACTTTCATTTGTGGGTTGTTGGAGTCTTGTGCCTCACTTCTTTTGGATTCACACGATGTCATCCGTAGTTTATTAATATACTTTTAACTTATTCTGAGTGAGGTGTACGATAATCCTTTTTCAAATAATCCAAACCAACAGTAAAAGTCAATGTTTTGTGACTCTGGTTGACTTCCAACACTAACCCAACCCAACACAGTAAGGGGACAAGAAACCCCTCGTGTCATTGATTAAAGTCTCTACCTACCGCAATCGGTTCTTGGGTTTCGAAAAGCTGACCACTGGTCATTGCCGTCAATAATTGTGCTTTCTCGGTTGGGCTGATTATTCTAAGGGGTTGAAAGTTTTACATTTTTCAATGTATGCACAAGACAATAAAGGTGACCCTGACCTTATAAGCTGTCTTCTCAACAGTCAGTTTATCAATTCTAATTAAGCTTCTCAGTGCACTGAAATATACGTATATTGGATTAACACATATTATATAAACATTATAAAAAGGAATCAGAATGTCAATTTGAGATCTTTGACCTTGAAAGACTCGATTTTGCCCTCTTATAACTAGAATGGATAAGTTGTCTGATTATCTCTGATTAAAAATGATTAAACACCTACTTGCTGAAGTCAATGAGTATTGATTGAGAGGGTTGCTGAATGTGGCGTTGGTGTGGGCTGATTCCAACAGGGCTTCAAATTTCTCATTTTAAATCAGAGAGGTGCTCATTGACGAGATGGAAATCATTAAAGCCATCCACTTCTTTCCTGTACAAGGATTATGGATCTCTCTGGAGTCTGTGCACTGCTTGCACGCTGCGCAGACACAAAGCTGCCAGTCAATGTGGAAAGAGAATAGAGAATTTAAATGTAGCATTAAGATGAAAATCTACATTGTGTTACTTGATGATTGGGAAAACAGCTTGAAGTGAAAAATACAGTAGTTTGCATCTATATGTCATTCGCATGCAAACATTCAAAGGAGGTAATTAAAGTACACATTCGCATGCTGATAAACCACATTGTTATGTTGGGCTGATTGTTGTCTGACTTTTACAGGCTCGTGCAGACATGACAGCCTGCTTGTCTTGCGCTCACGATAGCACGTGCATGACTTCCCGTCTAATCAGGTGTGGTATCCATGGAAACGGAGCGAGCAGAATGTCACGCACAGCATCCTTGTCTCATAGCACTTCTGGCAAGCAGCGAGACTGCGGGGCTCTTGGCCTGCACGAATCTTGTTGGTTTCAGTCTGGAAGCTCGAACTGCAAAAGACACGACACATCACCGGGATGGAAGTTAAGAACCGAAATCTGGGGGTTTGCACTAAATAAATGAATATTCCACTTTTGAAAATCAATGATTAGCTGCGTAACAGTTATCACTCGCTGCCTCTCTCGAGACTTCAGATCAGTGGCAAAGGCTACCGCAGATCGAGCGACGAGGCAGAACCTGACTGATCTGTCGCATGGTCTGCATGGTTTGGCAACCGTTTTCATGGGTGGCTGATCCATCCACATCTGGTTTTGTTATTCAAAGCTTGAATCCCCAGCGCACACGGTGACAATACATATTACAGTTTATCAAAAGGCACATAAGCTTTCACTCATGCTAAAAATACATTTCCAGGTCTGAAGTA